>NC_041382.1:500883625-500901792 GCF_002162155.2 Triticum dicoccoides | reverse complement strand
TATATAGGACAAATGTTTCCTACAAGCAATGGTAGTTACCACCACTTGTGTTTTGTATGTTGTATGTAGTATCTATTGAAACCGAGAGTATGTACGTGTAGTATGTAGTATATAACAATGATTAGGTAGTATATATACTAATTTTTAGGTAGTATGTACCATGTTTTGAGTAAGATCTTTTTTACGTACAAATATGTACGTATTTCACAAATATAACAAAAACTATGAGCTCATATATAATTTTTTCATGTAACTTGTTTTGAAATATCTTAGATATAGTATATGAACATATTTAAAATAATAAAATAATATATATAGTACCACATGGTAGTATATGAGATATGTGGGGTAACTACCACCGGGTGGTAGGATGATTTTTCCCTATTGATCCACTTCAGCTCAAGTTTACCGGCGACGGGCCTTGCTTCGCTTTCAAAAATTAGTCTTCATTTTTCTACTTGAATTTGGATCACAACATAACAAAAAGCAATGTGTTTGTGAGGGATCGAAACTGCGATGTCACAATTATCTACGCTTACTACTAGCCACTAGAATTTATGGCTGCTGGTGAGAAATGACAGCACAAATGAGTTTTAAGAACTCACTCCAGCAGGATATTAACTATAGCATTCATTACTATAGCGTATAGATTTTTCAATTTTTTGAACACATTTGTGCAAACATGAATAATTTGTTGGAAATATATGAATAAAATATATAATTCAAAAATAAACTTATAATTACACCCAAAAAAATCAGTAATTCAAACTTTTTTGAAAATTTGTGAGCATTTTTCGAAAGGGAAACTCTTACCATCACCCGGTGGATCGCAGCGGCGCGTCCGCCACCTCCCATGTGTTACACGTGTTTAAGTGAGACCCCGCACTCGAACGCGCTTTTGCAACAGGAGCAATGTTTTTGAAACATGTGTAGTGTTGCAATGGTCTACAACGAATCTACGTTTTGTAACAAAACTTCTCTTACAAATTTTTTCTGCAACAAGACCTTGATTGCAGAAAACATTAAACTCAGTTGCAAAAAATGCAACAAAACAACTGTTGCAAAAAAATTCTGCAACAAGACCTATGTTGCAGAAATAATTCCGCAACAAGACATATGTTGCAGAAATAATTCTGCAAGAAGACCTGCGTTGCAATGGTGGGGCGCACCCGGCCGCTTGATGCGGCATCTAACGGCTCGCGACCCGGCTGATCTATTAAAAAGATCAGCCGGCGGACGCGTAGCACGTCCCTTTTTGAAAAGCAGGAAAAAAAATTATAAACGTTAATTTGCTTAAATATTCTTTACATTATTTAATAAATTTTAGAAATCTGAATATGTTTTGAAAAAGGTAAAAAAAATTGAAATCCTGACTATTTTCTAAAAGCATGAACAAATATTTGAAATCCAGACAGACTTTTCTGCTTATCTTTTTGTAGAGGCCCTTTTCTTTCTTCTTATCGAATTTCTCGTTTTTTATTTACGGACCAAAACTGGAATGAGATATCTTCGTGTACAACTGAAAATGGGCTGGGCCAATTCGCTTGATTTGACCAAAGCCTATGCGTTTTGGCAACACACTTTGCCGAGCGTCCGGGAAATAGGAAACTTCATGAAATCATTAATTGAGGTGTACTCCTTCAAAAGAACACTTCCAACTTCTCAAATTGTGACAAATGGCATGCTGTATGAGTCTTCCTCTTTTTTTTCACAGATTCTTTTATTCAAAATGTTTTATCTTTTAAACTTTTTTTGCTGTTGGGTCCCTCACGTTGAGATTTTCAAAATTAGATCCAGTGTTGATAGGTTTCGACAAACTTTTTTTCTTCACGGAGAAAACCGAATGAAAAACACTGAATCGGCGCACATTTTCTTTCATTTCCGATGAGGCATACATTTTGTACCCTTTCCGAGAGGCACAATCATTCCTCTCGTGGAAGCAAATTCACGCCTCCACGAGAAGTAAATATGTACCTCTCATGGAACGAAAGAAAAAACATGTTTTTTTCCTTTCCTCAGAGGCACGCCTGTGCCTCTCGCGGAAGCAAGTCCGTGCCTCCATGAAAAGTAATTTTGTGTCTCTCACGAAACAAAAAAACATGTTTTTCCTTCCCGAGAGGCATGTCTGTGCCTCTCGTGGAAGCAAATCCAGGTCTCTCGTGGAACAAAAAAACACGTTTTCCCCTTTCGACACGTGGCGTGACACTTGGCGGCGGCTGAGAGCGCGCCAAGTGGAGTGCTCCCAGCCCACCCCAGGTGACCTTGGCGGGGAGGGGGGGGAGGGGGGCTCGCCATGGAGTACTCCTCAATTAGTTGCTCTGAAAAAAATCCCGGTGTCCTCCTATTCCTCGCGCTGGCCTGGTAGGAGTACTCCTCAATTAGTTGCTCTGAAAAAATCCCGGTGTCCCCCTATTCCTCGCGCTGGCCTGGGTATAGCGACCAAACACGTATCCCGTTCACAGTAATGGCCAACCCGTTAGTCTATTTCTGCGCGGGTTTTCTGTCTATTCGTTTTTCTAATTTTTCGTTTTCCTTTCTCTTTTTCACATTATTTTTTCTTTCCTTTTTTTTCATTTATGAATTCATGATTTGTGAACAATTTTCAAGTTGATGAATTTTTTTGTATATCACAAACAATTTTCAAATTCATAAATGTTTTTGAAAACCCAGAATTTTTTTCAAAAATTGTGTATTTTTAAACTATGTGCGAACATTTTTAAAACTCATGAATATTTTGCACATTCGTAAATATAATTAAATTTGCAAATATTTTTTTGAAATTCATTACTTTTTTCAAACCCATGAATATTTTCTGAAATTTGTGAAAATTTTGAACTTGAGTTTTATAAAAAAAATTTGTGAATATTTTTCAAACTCATGAACATTTTTTAATTCAAAAAATGTTTTTGAACTCGCAAATATTTTATTGAATTCGTGTAGTTTTATTGAACTCGTGACATTTTTTGAAATTTGTGAACATTTTTTTAACTCGTGAGCACTTTTTATATTCATGAGAATTTTTTGAATTCATGATTTTTTTTGGAATTCGCAGACAAATGAAAACACGGTCGAACATAGACTTGACAGTGTCCAGCTGTCGGTTAGACCACGTGAGTCGGGCCCCCACTTCATGAAGCTCATGGAGGGCTGCATTGTTTATAATCATTAAAAGCAGAGGCCCTAGACCACGAGAAGTTGACATTGTTCTAATTCCCATGTGCCTGAAGGAGGTTAAAATCGCACTCAATAAGAAGCGGGAGATTGAAAGTAGAAACCTTAAATGCAAGCTCATCTAAGAAAATTTGAAACAGTGAGTGATCGGTCTGGCCATAAAAAACAACAACTTCCCAGAACTTATAATGGATGGATGCAAAAAAAAACCATGCTAGCAAAGAAATCCCCACAATCAAAAGAAACAAAATAAAAAGCATCAGTCTTTGCCCAATTAGGATACCACTGGAGTGAACGGCTGTACGCAACCATTTCCACACAAAGTAACCAGCACCCGCGATAAAGGAAAACTCATTTACAGAAAAAAATGATAGTTTTCTGGAGACAAATAAGATCAATGCGCGCATCACAGACATAATCATTTAATTGCTTCCAGCGCCCCTCGCGCTAAAACTCCGTATATTCCAGAAAAGAGCCCTCGTTTGAAGGAGTGTTTTTTTACGAAAACCGGCCCTGCTAGAGGCCACACAACTTTTAGCTTTTTTCCCTCAAGTGCGGATGGCAGGGGCGGGTGTAGGCCAACCACTACTAGCTCGGACCCCATCGACTAGAGGCATATCAGAAGAAGGCGAGGTAGCAGTCACAACTGTTGCTCAGGCTTTGCCCAAAGACACCTGAGCTAACTCACTGGCCGAATCACATAAAGATATTTAGATGGGGACCCGGAAGAAGAATCAAAGACTAAAGTGGAATCAAGAGCAACCTTAGTGAAATGCAAGTTTAGATGATCTGGAAGAATAACGCCTTTGGGGGAAGAAGATGAAGAAGTACATGTAGGGCGCGATCATTCTCTGCAGCGCACCGTTCTACACGCATAGTACCATTCACCATTATCAAGAGGGGGATGACTCTCGTGTGCCATGGAGACAAGAGTCTTGACGGGGACAGAGCACCCTAATGGCGAAGAGGAAAATATCTCAGGCAATTCATCACCAGCGACCTTGCCAAGATCATGACCGAGCTTGCGGTACAACCCTGCCAATACCTGCTTGGAAGCACAAGAGATACGACTGCAGGGTGAAACTTTCCTGACAATGGTTTTCTTCTTCGGGATTGGCCCAGAAACCTCAACATCTTTGGATGGGTGTTCTGGAGAATCAACAATTCCAAAAAGAGAAGGGGGAGCTGGGCAGGCCGATTAGTTGGAGCACACAACAGACATAGGGTTAGGGCGGTTCCCCATCACGACATTGGCACCCACCATCGAAATGGCTGACGCATCACAGGTCTCTTGGAGCAGCAGAACCACCATCCCTAGGAGCACGACTACGAAAAAGTTGTTCCAGAGTGGGTCCAATGGCATCCACTCCTACTAGGAGAATGGTGGTTCAGAATCATCCCCACTCATACTGTGATTGTTGGTATTATCATCATGCGATGTAGGCGATGGAGGAGGAGGGGGATTTTGATAGTAGGTTGTCCCTCCACGCGAACATTGATACAATATGTGAAGGTGAGACGAAAGAATTCCACAAATACACGCACACACGCCGAGTCAAGGCTCAACACCAATTGGTTTCCCGGTCAACTCACATAATGCCATCAGGGAGGCAGAATTGCAAATCATAGCAGGAACATCATCCAACAGGACCCACGATTCCACCAAGGACCCTAAAGACTTGTCACAATAACATGCTCTTTTAACAGAGATCACTAATTAGTCTAGCGGAAGAGTAAAACTGGTACTGGTAGAAACCATACAGAGAAATTCTTTAGATGGGAACACCACTCCAAATTCAGAGGGCGAGAGCTGTTGGATTTGCAGGTCCTAGCCTTCCAACCCCACTCTCGCAACTCATCAGAAATCATCTGCAAGGTGACCTCCTTAGATTGCATAGAAATCACCGCCATGTTATGGATGGTGGGTGCATCCCCGACTACATACAAACCACCCTTGACGCTAAAGAAACCACATCAAGGCAAACCTTTTTAATAGTGCTTGAGCACATGCAGACTAGAACGGTTATTGTAGTCCACAGTTAGTTGGTTGTCAGCGTGATAGATCAAACAAAAGGGGAGGGAGTGTTGCATTACAACTGGAAGTGCCCAAGACGTGACATGCAAAACAAGTAAGGGCAGACGAACCAGATGAAGAGCCTAATCCTATAGGGGGAGCACCAGGACCCGAAAGAGGTGGAGGGTGATGATCACATTGCCTGAACTTTTGGTTTTTGTTGGGATACCCGTTGTTGTTGTAGCCGGAGTTGTAGCTGTGGATCTCATTGCGCCGGTTGGGCAAAGTTGTCAGCAGGGGTAGAGCTGCCACCATCGATGGGGGGAGAGCACGAGATCTCGAGGCAAGAAAATGAGAGGCACCAGATTTGCCCGCCTATGAGATCGAGGCAGCTGATTCCCCAAACTAGTAGCCGAAGAGGGGACGGTTGGCGCCTTTCGTTCCACCGCTGAGCTTCCTCCTCTTCCTTGTGTTACTCGTCCTCCATAGACCACGTCGAAGGTGTACCCTATGCCTCCTGCTCCTTGGTCACACACTCTCGCGCAGCTTGCTCTACCTCCAACTTGGAGCGCAGCTCCGCCTCATAGGCGAGAAAGTCAGTTGCCACCTCGCTGGAGCCCTCCAAATGTCGCTTGTTGTTAGAGTTGAGGTGTTTGGACGACCCACATGAACGGTCCATGGCTATGACAACCACAAACGATTGTGAGAGAGGTGATGGAGGGGGAATATGGACCGGGCAACGGGGATGGAGTTTAGATCTACTAACTTCAGTGGCAGTGGCTGAAAACCCTAGACAGGGGTCAAGACACCCTTTGGGCACCCATAAATACCCACGGGGGAATGACGGGACTAGGCCAGGGTCACCAAGCATAACCACACAACAAAAACCGAACCGGTATCAACACATCGCACTAGAGGGAGGAAGGGGTCCAAGGAAATGCAGTCCTAAGAGTTATAGTGCCCAACAAGCAACCCAACAGGTGGCCCCAGGTTCATCCCAGGCGGCCGACTAACCACCACCAAGCCAGCACCAGCCCCCACTAGGATTAGCAATGGAGATCGAAGAGGAGGCGGATCCGCCACCCTCAGATACAAGTTGCCGCCGGTGACAGGAGACGAAATCGGCGAGGGAGAGGGTGAAGCAGGAGTGGACAACGACGAGGAGGAAGACATGAACCAAGGATCCCCGAGCAAGAGGAAAACTTATTGAACGGATGAGAACGGGTGGAGACGATGAGCACCCAACCCTGGTCCACACCTAGCCGACGAGGCACCACAACCAGGAAGGTGGCTGCCGAGGGTGAACTTGCGGCGATGGGCGTTACCGCGGGCCAGCATCGCCACCCCAACAACCCTGCCGCCATCAACCATGACACTACCCGCTGAGGACTGCTCATCCTCTGAATCCCCATCCTTGGAGCCAAGCGCCCAGAAGCGGTTAGCAGCGTGGCCAAGCGCCTGGGAGACGGCAGGCCGTCAGAACCGAGGCCGGAAAGAAAGAAGGGAATGAGGGAACCACCACGCCAGCGGAGAAAAGGGCGGACGAAGGGGTCGGGGAAGGGGAAGTAACTGTATTCTTACTATGAATGAATGAACGAGCTCTCTTTATCGAAAGTGTTGTTTTGACCCCGAGCTCATGTGAGCTCAGCTGAACGGTAAAATAAAAAAATTTAATATAATCTGAATTTATTTTGTGCCAATCATTGACAAATGTTTTAATTGGTTGCAAAGTTTCATCAGCGGATGACATTCGTGAAAAACTTGGCTAAAAAATAACATTGATGTTCCAAAATGCTTTTGAAAATGTTATTTCCAAAATGGATGACATTCGTGAAAAACGCGGCAAAAAAATTGATGTTCCAAAATGCTTTTGAAGATAACATTTTGAAGGATTTTTTTTGCCATGTTTTTCATGAATGTCAGCTGGTGATGAAAATTTATAACAAATCAAAATACTTATCAATGTTTGGCACAATTTTTTTTTCAGATTTTTTATTTTTTTGGTTATACTGTTCGCCGGAGTTCACATGAGTCGGGAACATAACAAAGGTGTTCTTAGAAATAGGGTATGCAGGTGAACGTGCGTGTCCATAATATGAGTGTATGTGTGTGTGCACGTACTATGTTTTGAAAAACAATGTATTAATTTGTTGCATATGAGACTTATACGCCGTAAGGGCGTTACCGGCACATTGGCAGAACATCTGGCAGTGAAAGAAAAAGTAAAATAGGCAGGAGTACATAACAACGAACAGGTAAATCATCATAACATGGATAATATATTACACTGAAGCGCCAGCAACACACAGGTGTATGCCGACTGATCATATCTGCACATACGAATGAGGCCTAAAACGAAAAAAGAGAAGGAAAAAAAAGGAAAAGGAAACAGCCCAGAACAAAAGGCTCATGGATCTCCAAAAGAGAAGATACAGGCCCATGATATGAAAAAGGACGCAAAAACGATAAAAGACGCATTATTACCACGAGACTTATCAAAGTAAGTAAATTAACTGCTAAGCACACCCAGCAACTCACCACGCCGCAGCACAATGGCGGGCGCAGAGGCGGTCGACACGGCACCGACGCGCACGTGATCATATCAGTAGTAGTAGGAAGACGACGAGCCCCCGAGCTGGAACCCGTCGGCACCGGCGTCATCGGCGGCCGGCATCGGCGAGAAGAGCGGGCTGTGCACGTACCCTTCCTCGAAGTACACCCCGTGGCCGCCACCCGGCGTGGAGGAGTATGCTCCCAGCTCGGACGCGTCGCACCACCCGCCGCCGCCTGCGGCATTGGCGCCGTTGCCGCCGACGCCATACATGCAGAAGTCCATGTCGCCGCCGCCGTCGATCATGGGCAGGTCGTCGGGCATGGCGATGTCGTCCATCAGCGAAGACATGTCAGGGGCACCGCCGTAGAGGTACTCACTGCCGATGTCCTGGCCGCCGCCACCAGCCGCGGGCTGATGCGTCGGCAGGGGCGGGACGGGGTCGGCGTAGAAAGGCTGAAGGAGCTGCACGGCGTTGTCGTCGGAGGTGAGGTCGGGGGAGAGGTAGGGGGTGATGGACGAGCCCGGGGGAAGATCGGGATAGGCGAAGTTGGTGCGGGCGCGGACGCCGCGGAGGGAGCGCGCGGCGCGGTCGTAGGCGACGGCGGCCTCCTCCGCCGTGTCAAAGGTGCCGAGCCAGTGGCGGTCCTTGGTGGCCGGGTCGCGGATCTCCGCCGCGTACCGGCCCCACGGCCGCCGACGCACCCCGAGGTACCGCGTCGGGTTGGAGTCCGGCTGCTGCTGCGCCGCCTGCTGCCGGCGCTTGGAAGATGACGACTTCTTGTCCGACGAGGAGGAGGACGAGGAGGATGAGGAGAAGTAGGACGAGAAATTCATCTTCCTACTAGCTCGTGATCAAAACAGAGCAAGCAATAGAGACTGTGTGTGACTATGCGTTGGTCGTTGACAAGTGGAGATGAGAGAGATGGGAGGTCAGAGGTGGTTGAAATGGTGGTTGGATGGATGCTGCATGGGACGGTGTTGCATGGGAGTATTTATAAGTGCGGGAAAGTGAAAAGGGTTAGTTAAGTGGGGTGGAGGTTGGCCATGACAAGCTCATTAACAGGATTAGTTAACAAGGTGATCCGTCGTTATGTGCTAGTACCGCTAGCCCCCTTTTTAATCAATCATTCGATCTTAGGAAATAATTAGTTGGAATATATATGTGGGTACACATATCATGCATGTAGATGGGGCGGCGAGGTGAGCTCGCCATAGTGATCGATCACAGGCATGCAGGGCAGAGGTCGCTTTGGGTTTGATTCTTTGTGGGGACGACCAAAGGTGGTCAACCCAATGATTTGGACTGGTGGGTGCAAGTAGGGCACATGGTTTTATATAGGAGTAACAGCATCTTCAATTATAGATGTGGCAAGTTAAATCTTGAGAACAATATTAATTCGTCCTCTCATGCGCCTCCACTTATTACTTACCTTTGGTTATTTTTCTTAACATGGTATAAACACATATGCTTACATACTTGCACATACACTCATCCCTATGAACACATGCATCTTATCCTCATGAGCATCTTTGAGATACTAAGCCAGCAAAACATTTTATGATTGACACGGACACCTTCGTAATCAACGGGAACATCTTTTCTCACTAAACGAACATCAGTCCATTGTAAGAAGGCTAACAATCAGAGCTATGCTCATTTCGTACTACCTTTGGTTAATTTGGTTTGGTTTTATTGCATTTTACAAAACGTAAAAGGAGTGAAGGATCACCTATTCTCAAGTTATCTGCATGTGTTTCTCGAAGGTCAGTCAATCTATTTCGGGCGTTAGATGTACATCGGACAACTACATGTTAGAGCTCTTTTACGGTACCGGGTAATGAATACGGGCCCTCCATTCTGGAAGATCCAACGGCCCAAAGAGATATATACTACTGGAATTGGTTTAGCAGTATAAAGACTGCACTGCTCGATCAACGTAAGCGGTATATGTGATTTGAGGGCAACTCGGGAAGATTTTTAAGTTTCAGCTCGTCAGATTGAGGCGCCCCACGCATTCTCCCTCGGCGAGCCGATCTCTCGTCCCTTCCTCGGCCAGCCTGTGCTCGTGGATCAGGCGCTCGGCGGCATGGCGCAGGTCTCGGCAGTCGGCACCCGACGTCTCCTGCCTACACTGGATGTGAGGGCAGAATGGCGCAGCTTCTCTTCTTCGGCAGGCCGGATGTGAAGTACCCTCATCCCACAGGTGACAGGCGCTGACGGATAATTTAGTGTTCACCTTTGTAGAGAGTTGGCCATGTCCAATGCAAATTCAGGTTTTAAGCTGCACCACTTGGTTCAGGCTGTTGGCAATTTCAGTGATGGGTTTGTTAGTTCCTAGCAGCGGCAGCTAGCCCCTTGGAAGAAAGTTTTTGACATCACTCAGTTTCTACGATGCAGCCAAGTATGGATAACTGAACTTCTAATCCATAACAAGGCGGCGGACGTTCGAGGCCTGTTGGAAGGTTACGGATTTGTGAGGCTACAAAAGGAGCATGCAGATAGCTAGATATGAATGGAGTGAACTAGCACGGCGGCGGTGAGGGGGAGTTAGATGGCCGGGGCGTGCAATATGGGAGACTGCGCGTCTGGATTGAGTCGGTGGCATTTTCTCTCGACAGTCGACAGCCATGACAGATTCCAGATACAAACTAATAACAGTTTGGTTTTCTTTTAATGTGAAAATTAAAGGTCTAAAATACCCTCAAGAATTGAACGGTAAGATTAGGTATATACTGCTCCCTTTTCCGTAGCAGTATAGGGTACCATAAAAAAGCTCACATGTTAACCATATGCAATGGTTGTTTTCGAACCACGCCGCACATAGAGAACCCAAAACTATGAAAAGGTAGAAATATAAAACGCTATAGAACAAGTGGATGACCCGAGGGGAAATATACCTTTCCCAGTACCGTAGTACCCCTGATGGCCGGCCGGCCGGCCAAATGCGGCATACCGTCGTGCATGTGGCCCGGCGGGAAGCTGCAGCCCACGACGTCCCGGTCCCGTCCCGTCCCCAGGCGCGCCCGCCACACAGCGCCAACGCGCTACACCGACCAGACACGCCGCGCATGCATGCGGCGCTTTTCCGGAGTCTCCCAGTCTGAACGCGTGCATGGCCGGCCGGCCATACGGCGTACGTATCACCAGTCCCGCCGGGCCTCGAATCGGGGATCTCCTCCTGGCCGGCCGGCCGCCCGCTCGATCTCCGCGGGTCCATCGGACCATCGCCCTCGTCTCCCTGTCCAGCCACACGTCAACCGACTTCACCCCACAAAGATCCGCGATGCACGACGTCGAAGCGACAATATGTGCAGCACGGCTGCTGAAAGGTGAAACCCCTTCTCAAGTTTGACCGAATGCAGCGCATGTGCATGCATGCACACGCGCCACCGATCTATACACAAAATGCCGTGCCAGGCATCGGATGCCGCAACACTTGGCCGGCCGGCCGGTCGTACGTCTCAAGCGTCTCGGCTTGTCATCTGGTACGTGTTACAAAAATTTGTACGTTGGCATCTGGTCGAAAACCGGCCAAGTGCGCCTGGGTCAGGGCTCAGGAGGGAGAGACGGAGGGGGGCCTGCGTTTCTTGTGGGGGTCCAACGGCTCACTGGTCAGTGCATGCAACCGCCACATTCAATTCTCGTTACATGGTGCATGTTTTTCTGTTGGAAATCAACGCTGTAGGATCCATATAGTATCGTTTTTCGGTACACACACGGATGGAAGCGCCTTAAATTTCTAGTTGCATCTGCCGGCAGGTTACATGATCAACCGCCATGCATGCCGGCCAGTGGCTCGTCGGTCGATGGACCTTGTGCTTGTTCCTGTGGGCGCCACACTGCATATTGTACGATGCCATGTTGTCTTGTCACTCGGAGATTATGCGTTTCTCTGCTCGATCTCGATTTTGATTTCTGTTTCTGTTTTTATTTTGCTCTTGCCATCCGACATATGCAACCGCCATAACTGTTCTCAGATCTTCTGGTGGTCGATTGAAACGTCGGTCCTTGTCAGAAAATAATACTAGTACACTACCTCTAATATAAATATGTACAAACAATACTAATACAAAGTTGGTGCTGGATAATTAATTATTTTCTTTGCCGTGTTTATTTTAATATAGTACAGACAAATACGTCCATACACACGCACATACATTCACATCTATAAATGCATGCATACGCACCTTATGAGCACATTCAAGAAACCGATCGACACATCATCTTAAGAATGACAAAGTTACCATAACGTCTATGTAGTCAACGGGAAAGTTTATTTCATTGAACGAACATCATCGGGGTGCCTGAAAAAAATCTAGAAAAATAAGAGCACTAGTGCCAAGTTTAAGACTGAAATTCTGATGGCTGGTTCGACCACAAAGAGTCGGTTCTCTTTGTCGTGTTTATGATTGAACTAAAAATGAAAATGAAAGGGCCTTTTTCCCCTTTTTACTAGTTCCTATATTAAATACTAAATTATGCTTCTGTCCGATATTAGTTGTTGCTGAAATGGTTGTATCTAGATTTAAGTGCAACAACTAGTTTGAGACGGAGTACAACTTAATTACGTTGAATCACTATTATTCGTTTTAGTTAATTCATTCATTCACTCTGATGAGATAGATTATATTTATTGTGCGCTCCGGACACCAGAGGCACATAACGTGGGACGTCGTACGCACAACGAGCCCCAGACCGACCAACTCGTGGTCCTCCCATGCATATGTTGATACTGATCTCAACCAATTGCCACTTGCTCTCCCGGTCAAGGTCAAATGGTGTGGTGCTGCTACTTCTTACACTGTCGCTGCTGGTTCACATGCCATCTTAATTGCAACAACTTTTGGATCAGTGATCTATATACAATTAACAATTCGTAGTGGTGCGCTTCGGGGCCAAATGGATCTCGCAGTAGGACATGCTGATATTGTTGACCACGATGTATCCGGAATCCGGATCATGAGTTTTAATTCCTCTATCAGTACGTATGTAAAAAGTAGGCCATATACCTCTCCGATGTGCTTCCATTGATTCTCTAAATTCTAAAATGTGTTGGTTTGAATATGTGCGATCCTCTAAGGATGAGTGGAGGGCATCTGACAAAACGAGTAAATAGCAAAAGACTACCACATTAGGCCTTTTACAATGGGAGATGCTTAGAAAAATAAATCAGGTTTTTTTGAAGCACCGGTACCTATTTCTACAGAAGAAACGCTTAGTTAAGCGTCTATCCTATACAAATAAGCACCAGTGCTATAAAAAAGTCTGGTTTATTTCTCTAAGCACCTCCCCTAAGCACCTCCAATTGTACAAGGCCTTACAGGCTAGGACAACAAAAAACTATCATTTTTTTATGTTTTAAAAAGCTACCACTTTTTTGGTTACCTGTTCCAAAAAACCCAAGTTGATGAACGGTTATGTTTTAACCGCGCTTATGACAGGTAGGGCACGCCCGTCAGGATTCTGTCGGCTAGGGGCTGACGGTCGTTAGGGCGCGCGTATTTCGGCCAGGGTCAAAGAGCCCGAGCCGGCTCATTCACTCACTCTCTCTCTCTCTCTCTCTCTCTCTCTCTCTCTCTCTCTCTCTCTCTCTCTCTCTCGCTCCCACTCTCTCCCCCTCGCTCTGTTCTCCCCTTCCCGAGCTCACCATCCTTACCGACCACCTCGCTTCCTCGTCGCCGGCAAGGATGCCTTCTTGGAATATGGGGATGAGAGCTCCGACGACGACAACATGGGGGGCAACCTGATGGATATGGAGTACTTTGTAAGGCTCACCCTCCTCCCTCTGCCATTATTTAGGGTTAGGGTTAGGGTTCGATCGAATTGGGAATTAGGGTTGATAATCTGCATATTTGTATGGATGGATTCCTTTGGTTAAGTGTTAGGTTTAGCCAGTGCTTGATGGATATGCAACTATTTGATGCATTGGTTGTCTGATCTACCTTGTACTGCATGTAGGACACACCTGACACCATTCCTGAGCCATTGCGGTGTGGTGCTTCCATGGAGGAAGTTGCCAAGTGCACTCTATACCAGATAATGCCTAGGAAGTGTGTTGCTTTTGAAGGTGCTAACACTGGGAGGAGGTTCTATAGATGCCATGTTCAGGTGAGTAATGTAGTAAAACAGTAGCTCATTGTTATCTGAAGTTAGCGTTCATATTTGCATAGAGTGGTTTTCTACTTGATATATGAAGTCAGTGATTCATTTATGCTTTGTGGTTATCAGATATGCCTACTGGATTCAGTTATGCTGGATGGATTCAATTATTGTGTAGTGTTTTGAAGTTTGCAGAAAGTCAGTGATTCAGTTATGCTAAGTGTTGGTTTCTGTTTGCATAGATTAACTGTATTGAATGGATATATGAAGTCAGTTATGCTGGATGGATACATGATGTCAGTGCTCTCTAGCTGTACTCTGTATATCTCCTCTATATATAAACTGTATTGAATTGTAGATTTATGAATTTGTACATCTCCTCCTTGTATATTAACTCTGTTTTAACTGAATTTAGTACTGAATTTATGCATTTTGTTAAGTATGTGTTATCTGATCAAACTTAAATTATTACTGTTGTTTGATTGAACAGGAAGGTGTGAACTGTGATGTAGTTCAGTGGGTTGATCATGTCTGGCCTGATGTACTTAAGAACTGCCTCATCAAGCTGTGGGAAATGTTCCCTGAGCAAAACCTTGGCAGGATTCAAGACAAGCATGCATATGAGGATGAGGTTGCCAAGTTGAAGAAGGAGTATGATCATCTTTGCACTGAGTATCATAAAATGGTTGATGATTTTAGCAAGATGTTTGACTGGCAGGATGGTGTTGGCAAGATTGACTACCAGAAAGCAATGGATGCTGAGAAATATGAGAAGAAGAAGAAGAAGAAGAAGAAGAAGAAGAAGAAGAAGAAGAAGAAGAAGAAGAAGAAGAACAAGAAGAAGGAAGAGCTAGAGCTGGAGATGAAGATGGAGAAGCTAAGGCTAGCAAAAGAACATAAGTGTATCCTTCAGGCCCAGGCAGACATAATTCACAACACCAGGAAGGCTATGAAAGAGATCAAGGTGGACAGGGATCTTCTTGCACAAGAGAAGAAAGAGCTTGAGAAAGTAGTTGCTGATCTGCTGAATGCTAGCCGTGGGAGAAAGGAAAAGCTTGAGCAAATCAAGGCCATACTAGAGGCTTGAAGATTTGCACATTGGGGGTTAAGTAAGCAAGGTGGCCTGCACATATAACAGTGAAGGAAATATGCCCTAGAGGAAATAATAAAGTTGTTATTTATATTTCCTTATATCATGATAAATGTTTATTATTCATGCTAGAATTGTATTAACCGGAAACTTAGTACATGTGTGAATACATAGACAAACAAAGTGTCCCTAGTATGCCTCTACTTGACTAGCTCGTTAATCAAAGATGGTCAAGTTTCCTAGCCATAGACATGTGTTGTCATTTGATGAACGAGATCACATCATTAGAGAATGATGTGATGGACAAGACCCATCCGTTAGCTTAGCACTATGATCGTTTAGTTTATTGCTATTGCTTTCTTCATGACTTATACATGTTCCTATGACTATGAGATTATGCAACTCCCGAATACCGGAGGAACACCTTGTGTGCTATCAAACGTCACAACGTAACTGGGTGATTATAAAGATGCTCTACAGGTGTCGCCAATGGTGTTTGTTGAGTTGGCATAGATCGAGATTAGGATTTGTCACTCCGTGTTTCGGAGAGGTATCTCTGGGCCCTCTCGGTAATGCTCATCACTATAATCCTTGCAAGCAAAGTGACTAATGAGTTAGTTGAAGGATGATGCATTACCGAACGAGTAAAGAGACTTGCCGATAACGAGATTGAACTAGGTATGATGATACCGACGATTGAATCTCGAGCAAGTAACATATCGATGACAAAGGGAACAACGTATGTTGTTATGCGGTTTGACCGATAAAGATCTTCGTAGAATATGTAGGAACCAATAGCATCCAAGTTCCGCTATTGGTTATTGACCGGAGATGTGTCTCGGTCATGTCTACATAGTTCCCGAACCCGTAGGGTCCACACGCTTAATGTTCGATGACGATTTATATTATGAGTTATGTGATTTGATGTACCGAAGGTTGTTCGGAGTCCCTAATGAGATCACGGACATGAAAAGGAGTCTCGAAATGGCCGAGACATAAATATTGATATATTGAACCGTGTTATTTCGACACCGGAAGTGTTCCGGATGGTTTTGGGTAAAACCGGAGTGCCGGAGGGGTTACCGGAACCCCCGGGGGAATTAATGGGCCACCATGGGCTTTAATGGAGAGAGATAAGGGCAGCCAGGGCAGGCCGCCCCCCTTGCAGTCCAAAGTGGACAAAGGAAGGGGGAGCGGCGCCCCCCTTTCCTTCTCCCTCTCTCCCTCTCCTTCCCCCTCTCTCCTTCTTGGTGGAATCATACTAGGACTAGGAGTCATAGTAGGACTCCCCTCCTTGGGCGCGCCCCCTAGGGCCGGTCGACCTCCTCCTCCCCTCCTTTATATACGGGGGAAGGGGGCACCCCATAGATACACAAGTTGATCTTTAGCCGTGTGTTGTGCCCCCTCCATAGTTTTACACCTCGGTCATATTGTCGTACTGCTTAGGCGAAGCTCTGCGTTGGTAACTTCATCATCACCGTCACCACGCCGTCGTGCTGACGAAACTCTCCCTCGGCCTCAACTGGATCAAGAGTTCGAGGGACGTCACCGAGATGAACGTGTGCAGATTGCGGAGGTGTCGTACGTTCGGTACTTGGATCAGTTGGATCACGAAGACGTTCGACTATATCAACCGCGTTACGAAACGCTTCCGCTTTCGGTCTACGAGGGTACGTAGACACACTCTCCCCCTCTCGTTGCTATGCATCTCCTAGATAGATCTTGCGTGATCGTAGGTAATCTTTTTGAAATACTGCGTTCCCCAATAGTGGCATCCGAGCCAGGTTTGCGTAGATGTTATATGTGTGAGTAGAACACAAATAGTTGTGGGCGATAATAGTCATACTGCTTACCAACAATGTCTTACTTTGATTCGGTGGTATTGTTGGATGGAGCGGCCCAGACCGACATTACATGACCGCGTTCATGAGACTGGTTCTACCGACGTGCTTCGCACACAGGTGGCTAGTGGGTGTCTATTTCTCCAGCTTTAGTTGAATCGAGTTTGACTATGCTACCTCTTGAGCATGCGTTGGTTTTCCCTTGAAGAGGAAAGGGCGATGCAGCAAAGCAGTGTAAGTATTCCCCTCAGTTTTTGAGAACCAAGGTATCAATCCAGTAGGAGACCAAGCGCGAGTCACCTCGTACCTACACAAACAAATAAGAACCTCACAACCAACGCGATAAAGGGGTTATCAATCCCTTCTCGACCACTTGCAAGAGTGAGATCTGATAGAGATAGTAATAATAAGATAACTATTTTTGGTATTTTTATGATATAGATTGAAAGTAAAGATTGCAAAATAAAATAGATTGGAAACTTATATGATGAAGAATAGACCTGGGGGCCATAGGTTTTTTTAGTAGCTTCTCTCAAGATAGCATAAGTATTACTGTGGGTGAATAAATTACTGCCGAGCAATTGATAGAAAAACGAATAATTATGAGAATATCTAGGTATGATCATGTATATAGGCATCACGTCCGTGACAAGTAGACCGACTCCTACCTGCATCTACTACTATTACTCCACACATCAACCGCTATCTAGCATGCATCTAGAGTATTAAGTTCATAAGAACAGAGTAACGCCTTAAGCAAGATTACATGATGTAGAGGGATAAACTCATGCAATATGATATAAACCCCATCTTTTTATCCTCGATGGCAACAATACAATACGTGTCATTTCCCCTACTGTCACTGGGATCGAGCACCGCAAGATTGAACCCAAAGCTAAGCACTTCTCCCATTGCAAGAAAGATCAATCTAGTAGGCCAAACCAAACTGATAATTCAAAGAGACTTGCAAAGATAACCAATCATACATAAAAGAATTCAGAGAAGATTCAAATATTGTTCATAGATAATCTTGATCATAAACTCACAATTCATCGGATCTCGACAAAAACACCGCAAAAGAAGATTACATCGAATAGATCTCCAAGAGAATCGAGGAGAACTTTGTATTGAGATCCAAAGAGAGAGAAGAAGCCATCTAGCTAATAACTATGGACCTGAAGGTCTGAGGTAAACTACTCACACATCATCAGAGGGGCCATGGAGTCGACGTAGAGGCCCTCCGTGATCAATGCCCCCTCCGACGAAGCTCCGGAAAAGGCCTCAAGATGGGATCTCTTGGGTACAGAAGGTTGCGGTGGTGGAAATAGGGTTTCGTGGTGCTCCTGGATGTTTTCGGGGTATATGAATATATATAGGAGGAAGAAGTAAGTCGGTGG
>NC_041382.1:500774856-500883389 GCF_002162155.2 Triticum dicoccoides | reverse complement strand
GCCTCGTGGCCTCCTTGATTGTTTCTTGACGTCCACTCCAAGTACCCTGGATCACGTTTGTTCCAAAAATTACGCTCCCGAAGGTTTCATTCCGTTTGGACTTCGTTTTATATTCCTTTTCTGTGAAACGCTGAAATAGGCAAAAAAACAGCAATTTGGGCTGGGCCTCCGGTTAATAGGTTAGTCCCAAAAATAATATAAAAGTGTATAAATAAGCCCATTAAACATCCAAAACAGAATATATAATAGCATGGAACAATCAAAAATTATAGATACGTTGGAGATGTATCAAGCATCCCCAAGCTTAATTCCTACTCGTCCTCGAGTAGGTAAATGATAAAAACAGAATTTTTGATGTGGAATGCTTCCTAACATATTTCTCAATGTAATTTTTCTTTATTGTGGCATGAATGTTCAGATCCGAAAGATTCAAGATAAAAGTTTAATATTGACATAAAAATAATAATACTTCAAGCATACTAACTAAGCAATCATGTCTTCTCAAAATAACATGGCCAAAGAAAGTTATCCCTACAAAATTATATAGTCTGGCTATGCTCTATCTTCATCACACAAAATATTAAATCATGCACAACCCCGGCGACAAGCCAAGCAATTGTTTCATACTTTTGATGTTTTCAAACTTTTTCAATTTTCACGCAATACATGAGCGTGAGCCATGGACATAACACTATAGGTGGAATAGAATGGTGGTTGTGGAGAAGACAAAAAGGAGAAGATAGTCTCACATCAACTGGGCATATCAACGGGCTATGGAGATGCTCATCAATAGATATCAATGTGAGTGAGTAGGCATTGCCATGCAACGGATGCACTAGAGCTATAAGTGTATGAAAGCTCAACAATAGAAACTAAGTGGGTGTGCATCCAACTTGCTTGCTCACGAAGACCTAGGGCAATTTGAGGAAGCCCATCATTGGAATATACAAGCCAAGTTCTATAATGTAAAATTACCACTAGTTTATGAAAGTGACAACATAGGAGACTCTCTATCATGAAGATCATGGTGCTACTTTGAAGCACAAATGTGGAAAAATGATAGTAACATTGTCCCTTCTCTCTTTTTCTCTAATTTTTTTTATTTGGGCCTTCTTTCTTTTTTTGGCCTCTTTTCTCTTTTTTTTCGTCCAGAGTCTCATCCCAACTTGTGGGGGAATCATAGTCTCCATCATCCTTTCCTCACTGGGACAATGCTCTAATAATGATGATCATCACACTTCTTTTTACTTACAACTCAAGAATTACAACTCAATACTTAGAACAAAATATGACTCTATGTGAATGCCTCCGTCGGTTGATATGTCTCCAACGTATCTATAATTTTTGATTGTTCCATGCTATTATATTATCAACCTTGGATGTTGTATATGCATTTATATGCTATTTTATATGATTTTTGGGACTAACCTATTAACCTAGAGCCCGATGCCAGTTTCTGTTTTTCCTTGTTTTAGAGTATCGCAGAAAAGGAAAATCAAACAGAGTCCAATTGACCTGAAACTTCACGGAGCTTATTTTTGGACCAGAAAAAGCCCACGGAGTATCGGAGTTGGACCAGGAGAGTCCCGGGCTGCCCATGAGGGTGGGGGCGTGCCCACCCCCCTAGGCGCGCCCCCTGCCTCGTGGACAGCCCGGAGGTCCACCGACGTACTTCTTCCTTCCATATATACCCATATACCCTAAAAACTTCGGGGAGCAGAATAGATCGGGAGTTCCATCGCCACCGAAAACCAATCTAGACCCATTCCGGCACCCTGCCGGAGGGGGCAATCCCTCTCCGGTGGCCATCTTCATCATACCGATGCTCTCCATGATGAGGAGGGAGTAGTTCTCCCTCGGGGCTGAGGGTATGTACCAGTAGCTATGTGTTTGATCTCTCTCTCTCTCTCGTGTTCTTGAGGTGTTACGATCTTGATGTATCGCGAGCTTTGCTATTATAGTTGGATCTTATGATGTTTCTCCCCCCTCTACTCTCTTGTAATGGATCGAGTTTTCCCTTTGAAGTTATCTTATCAGATTGAGTCTTTAAGGATTTGAGAACACTTGATGTATGTCTTGCGTGGGATACCCGTGGTGACAATGGGGTATTCTATCGATCCACTTGACGTATGTTTTGGTGATCAACTTGCGGGTTCCGCCCATGAACCTATGCATAGGGGTTGGCACATGTTTACGTCTTGACTCTCCGGTAGAATCTTTGGGGCATTCTTTGAAGTACTTCTGTGTTGGTTGAATAGATGAATCTGAGATTGTGTGATGCATATCGTACAATCATACCCACGGATACTTGAGGTGACATTGGATTATCTAGGTGACATTAGGGTTTTGGTTGATTTGTGTCTTAAGGTGTTATTCTAGTACGGACTCTTGAATAGATCTATCCGAAAGAATAACTTTGAGGTGGTTTCGTACCCTACCATAATCTCTTCGTTTGTTCTCTGCTATTAGTGACTTTGGAGTGACTCTTTGTTGCATGTTGAGGGAAATTTATATGATCTAATTATGTTATTATTGTTGAGGGAACTCGCACTAGTGAAAGTATGAACCCTAGGCCTTGTTTCAACGCATTGCAATACCATTTGTGCTCACTTTTATCATTAGTTACCTTGCTGTTTTTATATTTTCATATTACAAAAACCATTATCTACTATCCATATTGCACTTGTATCACCATCTCTTCGCCAAACTAATGCACCTATACAATTTACCATTGTATTGGGTGTGTTGGGGACACAAGAGACTCTTTGTTATTTGGTTGCAGGGTTGCTTGACGGAGACCATCTTCATCTTACGCCTCCCACGGATTGATAAACCTTAGGTCATCCACTTGAGGGAAATTTGCTACTGTCTTACAAACCTCTGCACTTGGAGGCCCAACAACGTCTACAAGAAGAAGGTTGTGTAGTAGACATCAAGCTCTTTTCTGGCGTCGTTGCCAGGGAGGTGAGTGCTTGAAGGTATATCTTTAGATCTTGTAATCGAATCTTTTTGTTTCTTGTTTTAGCACTAGTTTAGATTATAAAAGAAAATTACAAAAAAAATGGAATTGAGTTTGCCTCATACGGTTCATCTTTTTAATATCTTTCTGAGAATGATGGAAGGGAAAATTGTGCTCAAGTGCTAGAAGAAGAAGTGTATAAAATGTTTGGCACTAAATCTTTGAATGATGAGCATGATTGCAATGTTGTTAGTATGAACTCCTTGAAAATATCCATAGTACTAATGATGATTGCACTAGTTATGATGAAAATATCTCTTATAAGCATGTCAATTTTTGTGGAGTGCATTGGGTTTGCAAGAACACACCAAATAGGGAAGATAGATATTGCAAGAGGCATAAGCATTTAGAAACTAAATTGTTGCAAGAAAGGCTAGATGTTTGTGCTGAAAATTTAAATTTTCTTAGTCGTACTTGTGAACTTTGCAATGAACATGGTCATTTAAGTACCCAATGCAAATTGTTTCATGATCATATCGTGTCCAAAAATTGTGATGACTTGATTTCCCTTGCACATCATAATGAACTTAGTTTGCTCTTGTGTTATGAAGAAATGAAACGTATAACTAAGGTTATTCCAGAATTTGCCCTTGATAGAGTCCTTCATTTTGATCTAGAGGAAATTTATATGTATTGCGCGGTGAATTGCATTGAAAATCCTTATATTGCCAACTACATAAAGAAAATAAAACAATTAGAGGATGAAGATAATACTAACGAAAGGGAAGAGACTTCCCAATATCCTCCTATTATTTCTTATGATGAATCAGGTAACGAGGAGGAGCCTCCTATTCAACCAATCTCATTAATAAGGAGCTCCAAAAAGAGGATTGAACCCACACAGGATGTGAAGAAGAAGATAAGAAAAAGGAAGAGAGGTAAAAAGATA
This sequence comes from Triticum dicoccoides, assembly GCF_002162155.2. Taxonomy (NCBI): domain Eukaryota; kingdom Viridiplantae; phylum Streptophyta; class Magnoliopsida; order Poales; family Poaceae; genus Triticum; species Triticum dicoccoides. The sequence continues at coordinate 500,879,481 of NC_041382.1, read as the reverse complement.
TCTTCCCCAAATAATGTTGCTCCTATTATTGTTGTGCCTCATGAAAATGAATAAAAAATAATTGTGGAAGATGATGCACTTGATGATGATCTCGTTATGCCTATTGCTTGTTATGATGATTATGATTGGGAAGATAATGATACTTCTTATGATCTTGAAAATCTTTTTGGCACTTGCTTGGAAGAATATGATGATAATTGCTATACTATTGGTGCTATCCATACTATTAATGGTGAGAGTGATTATGCTTATGATATGAAAAGGCCCAAGCTTGGGGAAGCTATGTTTGATGAGGATGACATATTTGAGAATATATTTGCTGCAATTAATGTTTGTCCCAAGCTTGGGGATGCTACATTTAATGAAGATGATATTTTTAGTCTCCCAAGTTTTGATATGAAAATTTATAATGATGATAGCATGCCTCCTACTTATGATGATTATATTGATGAAAGTGGGTTTGGAAGAGTGTCAACTTTAGGAAGTAATGACCCCACTATTTTGGAGGATGTTGAATCTTATTGTGATAATTATGAAAGTGGATTTGGAGAGGTCATGACTTTATTTAGTAATGATTCCACTATCTTGGAAGATGTTTCAATTGATTATGATGAGAACAGAGTTGCTACCTATGATGATTATTGTGATGATACTTGTGCTATAAAAAGTAGTGATGATTATATTTATAAAACTTGTCATGATTATGATTACCCTTTTTCTGAACATTACTCTTTTAATGTGGAAACAATTTATAGTATTCGAGTCTCTTATGATACTCCCACTATTCCGATTGAGAAGAATTTTGCTTATGTAGAGAGTAGTAAATTTTGTATGCTTGTAGATCATGAAAAGAATGCTTTAGGTTATGGTTATATTGTTGAATTCATTCATGATTCTACTGAAAATTATTATGAGGGAGGAATATATGCTTGTAGGAATTGCAATAATATCAAGTTTCCTCTCTATGTGCTTAAGGTTTTGAAGTTATGCTTGTTTTGCCTTCCTATGCTAGTTGATTATTGTTCCTATAAGTTGTTTGCTCACAAAATCCCTATGCATAGGAAGTGGGCTAGACTTAAATGTGCTAGTCATATTCTTCATGATGCTCTCTTTATGTTTCAATTTTTATCCTTTATGTGAGCATCATTGAAATCATCATGCCTAGCTAGGGGTGTTAAACGATAGCGCTTGTTGGGAGGCAACCCAATTTTATTTTTGTTTCTTGATTTTTGCTCCTGTTTAGTAATAAATAATTTATCTAGCCTCTGTTTTGGTTGTGTTTTTTGTGTTTAATTAGTGTTTGTGCCAAGTAGAACCGTTGGGAAGACTTGGGGAAAGTCTTTTTGATCTTGCTGTAAAAAACAGAAGCTTTAGCGCTCACGAGAATTGCCGCCATTTGTATTTGGAAAGTGCTATTTAGTTAATTCTTTTTTAAGATGATTAATAGATAAATTCCTCACGTCCATCAGTTTATTTTAGAATTTTTGGGGTTCCAGAAGTTTGCGTTAGCTACAGATTACTACAGACTATACTGTTTTTGACAGATTCTGTTTTTCGTGTGTTGTTTGCTTATTTTGATGAATCTATGGCTAGTAAAATAGTTTATAAACCATAGAGAAGTTGGAATACAGTATATATTACACCAATATGAATTTAGAATGAGTTCACAACAGTACCTAAGTGGTGATTTATTTTCTTATACTAACGAAGCTCACGAGATTTTCTGTTGAAGTTTTGTGTTGTGAAGTTTTCAAGTTTTGGGTAAAGATTTGATGGAGTATGGAACAAGGAGTGGCAAGAGACTAATCTTGGGGATGCCCATGGAACTCCAAGATAATCTAAGGACACCAAAAATACAAAGCTTGGGGATGCCCCGGAAGGCATCCCCTCTTTCGTCCTCATTCATCGGTAACTTTACTTGGAGCTATATTTTTATTCACCACATGATATGTGTTTTTCTTGGAGCGTTATTTTATTTTATTTTGTTTTGCTTGATGTTTGAATAAAATACCAAGATCTGAAATGATTAAATGTTAGAGAGTCTTGACATAGTTTCATAATTATTCGAGTACTCATTGATCTTCACTTATATCTTTTGGAGTAGTTTGTCATTGGCTCTAGTGCTTCACTTATATCTTTTTAGAGAACGACGGTGGTTTTATTTTGAAGAAATAGATGAACTCTCATGCTTCACTTATATCATTTTGAGAGTCTCTTAAAAGCATGGTAATTTGCTTTGGCTATGAATTTAGTCCTAATATGATGGGCATCCAAGAGGGATATACTAAAAACTTTCATATAAAGTGCATTGAATACTATGAGAAGTTTCATACTTGATGATTGTTTTTAGATATGAAGATGGTGATATTAGAGTCATGCTAGTTGAGTAGTTGTGAATTTGAGAAATACTTGTGTTGAAGTTTGTGATTCCTGTAGCATGCACGTATGGTGAACCGTTATGTGATGAAGTCGGAGCATGATTTATTTATTGATTGTCTTCCTTATGAGTGGCGGTCGTGGACGAGCGATGGTCTTTTCCTACCAATCTATCCCCCTAGGAGCATGCGCGTAGTACTTTGTTTCGATAACTAATAAATTTTTGCAATAAGTATGTGAGTTCTTTATGACTAATGTTGAGTCCATGGATTATACACACTCTCACCCTTCCACCATTGCTAGCCTCTCTAGTAATGCGCAACTTTCGCTAGTACCATAAACCCACCATATACCTTCCTCAAAACAGCCACCATACCTACCTATTATGGAATTTCCATAGCCATTCCGAGATATATTGCCATGAAACTTTCCACCGTTCCGTTTACTATGACACGCTCCATCATTGTCATATTGCTTTGCATGAACATGTAGTTGACATTGTATTTGTGGTAAAGACACCGTTCATAATTCTTTCATACATGTCACTCATGAGTCATTGCACATCCCGGTACACCGCCGGAGGCATTCATATAGAGTCATATCTTGTTCTAAGTATCGAGTTGTAATTCTTGAGTTGTAAGTAGATAAAAGTGTGATGATCATCATTATTAGAGCATTGTCCCAGTGAGGAACGGATGATGGAGACTATGATTCCCCCACAAGTCGGGATGAGACTCCGGATGAAAAAATAATAATAAATAAATAAAAGAGGCCAAAGAAGCCCAATAAAAAAAGAGAAAAAAGAGGCCATAAAAAGAGAAAAGGCACAAATAAAAAAATAAAAAAAATGAGAGAAAAAGATAGAAGGGGCAATGCTACTATCCTTTTACCACACTTGTGCTTCAAAGTAGCACCATGATCTTCATGATAGAGAGTCTCCTATGTTGTCACTTTTATATACTAGTGGGAATCTTTCATTATAGAACTTGGCTTGTATACTCCAATGATGGGCTTCCTCAAAATGCCCTAGGTCTTCGTGAGCAAGCGAGTTGGATGCACACCCACTAGTTTCTTTTGTTGAGCTTTCATACATTTATAGCTCTAGTGCATCCGTTGCATGGCAATCCCTACTCACTCACATTGATATCTATTGATGGGCATCTCCATAGCCCATTGATATGCCTAGTTGATGTGAGACTATCTTCTCCTTTTTGTCTTCTCCACAACCACCATTCTATCCACCTATAGTGCTATGTCCATGGCTCATGCTCATGTATTGCGTGAAGATTGAAAAAGTTTGAGAACATCAAAAGTATGAAACAATTGCTTGGCTTGTCATCGGGGTTGTGCATGATTTAAATATTTTGTGTGGTCAAGATAGAGCATAGCCAGACTATATGATTTTGTAGGGATAGCTTTCTTTGACCATGTTATTTTGAGAAGACATGATTACTTGGTTAGTATGCTTAAAGTATTATTATTTTTATGTCAATATTAAACTTTTGTCTTGAATCATATGGATCTGAATATTCTTTCCACAATAAAGAGAACTACATGGATAAATATGTTAGGTAGCATTCCACATCAAAAATTCTAGTTTTATGATTTACCTACTCGAGGACGAGCAGGAATTAAGCTTGGGGATGCTGATACGTCTCCAACGTATCTATAATTTTTGATTGTCCCATGCTATTATATTATCAACCTTGGATGTTTTATATGCATTTATATGCTATTTTATATGATTTTTGTGACTAACCTATTAACCTAGAGCCCAGTGCCAGTTTCTGTTTTTAACTTGTTTTAGAGTATCGCAGAAAAGGAAAATCAAACGGAGTCCAATTGACCTGAAACTTCATGGAACTTATTTTTGGACCAGAAGAAGCCCACAGAGTATCGGAGTTGGACCAGGAGAGTCCCGGGCTGCCCACGAGGGTGGGGGGCGCGCCCCCTGCCTCGTGGACAGCCCGGAGGTCCACCGACGTACTTCTTCCTCCCATATATACCCATATACCCTAAAAACTTCGGGGAGCAGAATAGATTAGGAGTTCCGTCACCACCGAAAACCAATCTAGGCCCGTTCCGGCACCCTGCTGGAGGGGGCAATCCCTCTTAGGTGGCCATCTTCATCATCCCGGTGCTCTCCATGATGATGAGGGAGTAGTTCTCCCTCGGGGCTGAGGGTATGTACCAGTAGCTATGTGTTTGATCTCTCTCTCTCTCTCTCTCTCTCTCTCTCTCTCTCTCTCTCGTGTTCTTGAGGTGTTACGATCTTGATGTATCGCGAGCTTTGCTATTATAGTTGGATCTTATGATGTTTCTCCCCCCTCTACTCTCTTGTAATGGATTGAGTTTTCCCTCTGAAGTTACCTTATCGGATTGAGTCTTTAAGGATTTGAGAACACTTGATGTATGTCTTGCATGGGATACCCGTGGTGACAATGGGGTATTCTATTGATCCACTTGACGTATGTTTTGGTGATCAACTTGCGGGTTCCGCCCATGAACCTATGCATAGGGGTTGGCACACATTTTCGTCTTGACTCTCCGGTAGAATCTTTGGGGCATTCTTTGAAGTACTTTTGTGTTGGTTGAATAGATGAATCTAAGATTGTGTGATGCATATCGTACAATCATACCCACGGATACTTGAGGTGACATTGGAGTATCTAGGTGACATTAGGGTTTTGGTTGATTTGTGTCTTAAGGTGTTATTCTAGTACGAACTCTTGAATAGATCGATCCGAAAGAATAACTTTGAGGTGGTTTCATACCCTACCATAATCTCTTCGTTTGTTCTCCACTATTAGTGACTTTGGAGTGACTCTTTGTTGCATGTTGAGGGAAAGTTATATGATCTAATTATGTTATTATTGTTGAGGGAACTTGCAATAGTGAAAGTATGAACCCTAGGCCTTGTTTCAACGCATTGCAATACCGTTTGTGCTCACTTTTATCATTAGTTACCTTGCTGTTTTTATATTTTCAGATTACAAAAACCATTATCTACTATCCATATTGCACTTGTATCACCATCTCTTCACCAAACTAGTGCACCTATACAATTTACCATTGTATTGGGTGTGTTGGGGACACAAGAGACTCTTTGTTATTTGGTTGCAGGGTTGCTTGACAGAGACCATCTTCATCCTACGCCTCCCATGGATTGATAAACCTTAGGTCATCCACTTGAGGGAAATTTGGTACTGTCCTACAAACCTCTGCACTTGGAGGCCTAGCAACATCTACAAGAAGAAGGTTGTGTAGTAGACATCAGCGGTGTACCGGGATATGCAATGAACCAAGAGTGACATGTATGAAACAATTATGAATGGTGGCTTTGCCACAAATACGATGTCAACTGCATGATCATGCATGGCAATATGACAATGATAAAGCGTGTCATAACAAGCGGAACAGTGGAAAGTTGCATGGAAATATATCTCGGAATGGCTATGGAAATGCCATAATAGGTAGGTATGGTGGCTGTTTTGAGGAAGGTATATGGTGGGTGTATGATACCGGCGAAAAGTGTGCGTTAATAGAGAGGCTAACAAATGTGGAAGGGCGAGGGTGCGTATAATCCATGGACTCAACATTAGTCATAAAGTAATCACATACTTGTAGCAAAAATCTATTAGTTATCGAAACAAAGTACTATGCGCATGCTCCTAGGGGGATAGATTGGTAGGAAAAGACCATCGCTCGTCCCCGACCGCCACTCATAAGGAAGACAATCAATAAATAAATCATGCTCCGACTTCATCACATAACAGTTCACCATACGTGCATGCTACGGGAATCACAAACTTCAACACAATTATTTCTCAAATTCACAACTACTCAACTAGCATGACTCTAATATCACCATCTCCATATCTCAAAACAATTATCAAGTATCAAACTTCTCATAGTATTCAATGCACTTATATGAAAGTTTTTATTATTCCTAAAAGAAAATTACTATGTTGTTCTAAAGGACTCTCAAAATAATATAAGTGAAGCATGATAGATCAATAATTTCTATAAAATAAAACCACCACCGTGCTCTAAAAGATATAAGTGAAGCGCTAGAGCAAAAACTATATAGCTCAAAAGATATAAGTGAAGCACATAGAGTATTCTAATAAATTCCGATTCATGTGTGTCTATATCAAAAGGTGTGTAAAGCAAGGATGATTGTGGTAAACTAAAAAGCAAAGACTCAAATCATACAAGACGCTCCAAGCAAAACACATATCATGTGGTGAATAAAAATATAGCTCCAAGTAAAGTTACCGATGAACGAAGACAAAAGAGGGGATGCCTTCCGGGGCATCCCCAAGCTTAGGATTTTTGGTGTCCTTGGATTTACATTGGGGTTCCTTGGGAATCCCCAATCTTAGGCTCTTGCCACTCCTTGTTCCATAATCCATCAAATTTTTACCCAAAACATGAAAACTTCACAACACAAAACATAACAAGAAAATCACATGAGCTCCGTTAGCGAAAGAAAACAAAACACCACTTCAAGGTACTGTAATGAACTCATTATTTATTTATATTGGTTTTAAACCTACTGTATTCCAACTTTTCGATGGTTTATAAACTCCATTACTAGCCATAGATTCATCGAAATAAGCAAACAACACACGAAAAACAGAATCTGTCAAAAACAGAATATTCTGTAGTAATCTGTATCAAACGCATACTTCTGGAACCCAAAAATTCTAAAATAAATTGCTGGACGTGAGGAATTTATCTATTAATCATCTGCAAAAATAATTAACTAAATATCATTCTCCAATAAAAAATGACAGCAATTCTCGTGAGCACTAAAGTTTCTGTTTTTTACAGCAAGATCGAAAAGACTTTCCCCAAGTCTTCCCAACGGTTCTACTTGGCACAAACACTAATTAAACACAAAAAACACAATCAAAACAGAGGCAAGATAAATTATTTATTACTAAACAGGAACAAAAAGCAAGGAATAAAAATAAAATTGGATTGCCTCCCAACAAGCGCTATCGTTTAACGCCCCTAGCTAAGCATAAAAGCAAGGATAGATCTAGGTATTGCCATCTTTGGTATTAGGAAAGAAAAGAGAAAAATTCTTTTCTATGGCATTTATCTTTCTATTTTGAGATAGCACGTGGCCATTGATAGTGTAAGAAAGATTAAGCACGTTACGGAAATTGGCATCTAAGCAAGCCCTCATTTCTTTGATAGTTTCATTTTGATAAAAGCACAAAAGAGAGGTAGATTCAACCTTCTCACTCATGGGGTGCCCAAATATAGTTTTCATCCTTTCATAAGTATCAATGGGATCCCCCTCAATAAAACCTTCTTCAAAGATAGAATCTAGAACTTGCTTGAATGAAGAGGGTAAACCAATATAAAAGCTTTTCACATAAACCTCAATTTGATATTGGGGCACATAGCTAGCTCGAATTCTTAATAGCCTATCCCAAGCGTTTTTCAAAGATTCATCAAGTAAATAACGAAAAATTCCGGGATCATCTTCATTGAAATTATTCAAACTCTCATTGATAAGCCCGGTAGGTCTCTCCATAGCATCATTATTTATGAGCTTAGAGAGGACAAAGGGACTATCCAAGGTAAAACCCGGGAGAGAACCCTTAGCCCTTTTTGAATCGGCCATGGCACAAGAAAAAAAAGGGTAAGAGGCGAATAAAACGGCAAGGGTGAAGTGGGGCAGAGGAAAATGAGAGGCAAATGGCAAATAATGTAATGCGAAGGGTAAGAGTTGTGATGGGTACTTGGTATGTCTTGACTTGGCGTAGATCTTCCCGGCAACGGCGCCAGAAGTCCTTCTTGCTACCTCTTGAGCATGCGTTGGTTTTCCCTTAAAGAGGAAAGGGTGATGCAACAAAGCAGCGTAAGTATTTCCCTCAGTTTTTGAGAACCAAGGTATCAATCCAGTAGGAGACCACGTGCGAGTCACCTCATACCTACACAAACAAATAAGAACCTCGCAACCAACGCGATAAAGGGGTTGTCAATCCCTTCTCGGCCACTTGCAAGAGTGAGATCTGATAGAGATAATAATAATAAGATAAATATTGTTGGTATTTTTATGATATAGATTGAAAGTAAATATTGCAAAATAAAATAGATTGGAAACTTATATGATGAAGAATAGACTCGGGGGCCATAGGTTTCACCAGTGGCTTCTCTCAAGATAACATAAGTATTACGGTGGGTGAACAAATTAATATCTATCAATTGATAGAAAAGTGAATAATTATGAGAATATCTAGGTATGATCATGTATATAAGCATCACATCCGTGACAAGTAGACCGACTCCTGCCTGCATCTAATACTATTACTCCACACATCGACCGCTATCCAGCATGCATCTAGAGTATTAAGTTCATAAGAACAGAGTAACACATTAAGCAAGATGACATAATGTAGAGGGATAAACCCATGCAATATGATATAAACCCCATCTTTTTATCCTCGATGGCAACAATACGATACATGTCGTTTCCCCTACTGTCACTGGGATCGAGCACCGCAAGATTGAACCCAAAGCTAAGCACTTCTCCCATTGCAAGAAAGATGAATCTAGTAGGCCAAACCAAACTAATAATTTGAAGAGACTTGCAAAGATAACCAATCATACATAAAAGAATTCAGAGAAGATTCAAATATTGTTCATAGATAATCTTGATCATAAACCCACAATTCATCGGATCTCGACAAACACACCGCAAAAGAAGATTACATCGAATAGATCTCCAAGAGAATCGAGGAGAACTTTGTATTGAGATCCAAAGAGAGAGAAGAAGCCATCTATCTAATAACTATGGACCCGAAGGTCTGAGGTAAACTACTCACACATCATCGAAGGGGCCATGGAGTTGATGTAGAGGCCCTCCGTGATCAATGCCCCCTCCGACGGGGCTCCGGAAAAGGCCCCAAGATGGGATCTCTTGGGTATAGAAGGTTGCGGTGGTGGAAATAGGGTTTCGTGGTGCTCCTAGATGTTTTCGGGGTATATGAATATATATATATAGGAGGAAGAAGTAGGTCGGTGGAGCAACGAGGGGCCCACGAGGGTGGAGGGCGTGCCTAGGGGGGTGAGCGCGCCCCCTGCCTCGTGGCCTCCTTGATTGTTTCTTGACATCCACTCCAAGTACCCTGGATCACGTTTGTTCCAAAAATCACGCTCCCGAAGGTTTCATTCCGTTTGGACTCCGTTTGATATTCCTTTTCTGCAAAAGACTGAAATAGGCAAAAACAACAATTTGGGCTGGGCCTCCGGTTAATAGGTTAGTCCCAAAAATAATATAATAGTGTATAAATAAGCCCATTAAACGTCCAAATAGAATATATAATAACAATAAAAAATTATAGATACGTTGGAGACGTATCAGACTACACCTAGTCCTTGTTGAAGGTTAAAATAGCACATTTGACGAAAAATTGTTGTGGTTTTGATGCGTAGGTAAGAACGGTTCTTGCTAGAAGCCCGTAGCAGCCACGTAAAACTTGCAACAACAAAGTAGAGGATGTCTAACTTGTTTTTGCAGGGCTTGCTGTGATGTGATATGGTCAAGATGTGATGATATATAAATTGTTGTATGAGATGATCATGTTTTGTAACAGTTATTGGCAACTGGAAGGAGCCATATGGTTGTCGCTTTATTGTATGAAATGCAAATGCCATGTAATTGCTTTACTTTATCACTAAGCGGTAGCGATAGTCGTAGAAGCAATAGTTGGCGAGACGACAACGATCTTCGATGGAGATCAAGGTGTCAAGACTGTGATGATGGTGATCATGACGGTGCTTTGGAGATGGAGATCAAAGGCACAAGATGATGATGACCATATCATATCACTTATTTTGATTGCATGTGATGTTTATCCTTTATGCATCTTATTTTGCTTAGTACGGCGGTAGCATTATAAGATGATCTCTCACTAAATTTCAAGATATAAGTGTTCTCCTTGAGTATGCACCGTTGCTACAGTTCGTTGTGCCGAGACACCACGTGATGATCGGGTGTGATAAGCTCTATGTTCACATACAATGGATGCAAGCCAGTTTTGCACACGTAGAATACTTGGGTTAAACTTGACGAGCCTAGCATATGCAGATATGGCCTCGGAACACTGAGACCGAAAGGTTGAGTGTGAATCATATAGTAGATATGATCAACATAGAGATGTTCACCATTGAAAACTACTCCATCTCACGTGACGATCGGACATGGTTTAGTTGATATGGATCACGTGATCACTTAGATGATTAGACGGATGTCTATCTCAGTGGGAGTTTGCTACCTCTTGAGCACTGCGTTGGTTTTACCTTGAAGAGGAAAGGGTGATGCAACAAAGTAGCGTAAGTATTTCCCTCAGTTTTTGAGAACCAAGGTATCAATCCAGTAGGAGACTACACGCAACTCCCTCGTACCTGCACAAACAAATAAGAACCTCGCAACCAACGCGATAAAGGGGTTGTCAATCCCTTCACGTTCACTTACGAGAGTGAGATCTGATAGAGATAATAATAATAAGATAAATATTTTTGGTATTTTTATGATATAGATTGAAAGTAAAGATTGCAAAATAAACGGCGCCAGAAATAGCTAGTTGACGGGATATTAATATAATGGAGAATAGACCCGGGGGCCATAGGTTTCACTAGTGGCTTCTCTCAAGATAGCATAAGTATTACGGTGGGTGAACAAATTACTATCGAGCAATTGATAGAAAAGTGCATGATTATGAGAATATCTAGGCATCACGTCCGCGACAAGTAGACCGAAACGATTCTGCATCTACTACTATTACTCCACACATCGACCGCTATCCAGCATGCATCTAGAGTATTAAGTTCATAAGAACAAAGTAACACATTAGGCAAGATGACATGATGTAGATGGATAAACTCAAGCAATATGATATAAACCCCATCTTTTTATCCTCGATGGCAACAATACAATACGTGCCTTGCTGCCCCTGCTGTCACTTGGAAAGGACACCGCAAGATCGAACCCAAAGCTAAGCACTTCTCCAATTGCAAGAAAGATTAACCTAGTAGGCCAAACCAAACTGATAATTCGAAGAGACTTGCAAAGATAACCAATCATACATAAAAGATTTCAGAGAAGAATCAAATATTTTTTATAGATAAACTTGATCATAAACCCACAATTCATCAGATCTCGAGAAACACACCACAAAAAGAGTTACATCAAATAGATCTCCAAGAAGATCGAGGAGAACATTGTATTGAGATCCAAAGAGAGAGAAGAAGCCATCTAGCTAATAACTATGGACCCGAAGGTCTGAAGTAAACGACTCACACATCATCGGAGAGGCTATGGTGTTGATGTAGAAGCCCTCCGTGATCAATTCCCCCTCCGACGGAGCTCCAGAAAAGGCCCCAAGACGGGATCTCTTGGGTTTAGAAGGTTGCGGCGGTGGAAATAGGGTTTCGTGGTGCTCCTGGATGTTTTCGGGGTATATGGATATATATAGGAGGAAGAAGTAGGTCGGTGGAGCCACGAGGGTGGGGGGCGCGCCCAGGGGGCAGGCGCGCCTCCCTGCCTCATGGTCTCCTGGTTGATTTCTTGACGTCCACTCCAAGTCCCCTGGATCATGTTTGTTCCAAAAATAACTCTCCCGAAGGTTTCGTTTCGTTTGGATTTCGTTTGATATTCCTTTTCTGCGAAACACTGAAATAGGCAAAAAACAGCAATTTGCACTGGGCCTTGGGTTAGTAGGTTGGTCCCAAAAATAATATAAAAGTGTATAAATAAGCCCATTAACATCCAAAACAGATAATTTAATAGCATGGAACAATAAAAAATTATAGATACATTGGAGATGTATCAGAGTCCTTAAGTAATACGATTAATTAAACTTAAATTTATCATGAACTTAGTCCTAATAGTATTTGCATATCTATGTTGTAGGTCAACTGCTCACGTATAGGTTCCCCATTTTATTTATGATATGTTCCTAGAGAAAACTATGTTGAAAGATGTTAGTAGCAATGATGCAGACTAGCTCCGTGATCTGAGGATTATCCTCACTGCTGCACAGAAGAATTATGTCCTTGATGCACCACTAGGTGACAGACCTATTGCAGGAGCAGATGTAGACATTATGAACGTTTGACAAGCTCGGTATGATGACTACTTGATAGTTTAGTGTGCCATGCTTTACGGCTTAGAACCGGGACTTCAAAAACATTTTGAACGCCACGGAGCATATAAGATGTTCCAAGAGCTGAAATTGGTATTTCAGACTCATGCCCGAGTCAAGAGGTATGAGACCTCTGACAAGTACTTTGCCTACAAGATGGAGGAGAATAGCTCAACCAGTGAACATGTGCTCAGAATGTCTACAATCGCTTGAATCAAGTGGGAGTTAATCTTCCAGATAAGACAGTGATTGAGAGAGTTCTCTAGTCAATATCGCCAAGTTACTGGAACTTCGTGATGAACTATAATATGCAAGGGATGACAAAAACGATTCTCGAGCTCTTCGTGATGCTGAAATCAACGAAGGTAGAAATCAAGAAAAGCATCAAATGTTGATGGTTGACAAGACCACTAGTTTCAAGTAAAAGGGCAAGGGAAAGAAAAGGAACTTCAAGAAGAATGTCAAGCAAGTTGTCGCTCCCATGAAGAAGCCCAAAGCTAGACCCAAGCCTGAAACTGAGTGCTTCTACTGCAAAGGAAATGGTCACTAGAAGCGGAACTACCCCAAATACTTCGCAGATAAGAAGGATGGCAAAGTGAACAAAAGTATATATGATATACATGTTACTGATGTGTACTTTACTAGTATTCATAGTAGCACCTGGGTATTTGATACTGGTTCAGTTGCTATGATTAGTAACTCGAAACAGGAGTTATAAAATGAACAAAGACTAGTTGAGGGTGAGGTGACGATGTGTGCTGGAAATGATTCCAAAGGTTGATAAGATCACCATCGCACACTCCCTTTACCTTTGGGATTAGTGTTGAACATAAAATAAATGTTATTTGGTGTTTGTGTTGAGCATAATATGATTGGATCATATTTATTGCAATATGGTGATTCATTTAAGTCAAAGAATAATTGCTATTCTGTTTACATGAATAAAACCTTCGGTGGTCATACACCAAGGTGAATGGTTTATTGAATCTCGATCGTAGTGATACACATATTCATGATATTGATGCCAAAAGATGCAAAGTTGATAATGATAGTGCAAAATACTAGTGGCACTGCCGTTTAGGTCATATTTGTGTAAAGCGCATGAAGAAACTCCATGCTGATGGGCTTTTGGAATCACTTGATTATGAATCAGTTGATGCTTGCGAACCATGCCTCATGGGCAAGATGACTAAGACTCCGTTCTCCGGAACAATGGATCGAGCAACAGACTTATTAGAAATAATACATACTGATGTATGCGATCCAATGAGTGTTAAGGCTGGTGGAGGGTATCATTATTTTCTGACCTTCACAGATGATTTGAGCAGATATGGGTATATCTACTTAATGAAACATAAGTCTGAAACATTTGAAAAGTTCAAAGAATTTCATAGTGAAGTGGAAAATCATCATAACAAAAAAATAGAGTTTCTATGATCTGATCACGGAGGCGAATATTTGAGTTACGAATTTGGCCTTCATTTGAAACAATGTGGGAAAGTTTCGCAACTCACGCCACCTGGAACACCACAGCGTAATGGTGTGTCCGAACATTGTAACCGTATTTTATTAGATATGGTGCGGTCTATGATGTCTCTTACCAATTTACCACTATCATTTTGGGGTTATGCATTAGAGACAGCTGTATTCACGTTAAATAGGGCACCATCTAAATCCGTTGAGACGACACCATATGAACTATGGTTTAGCAACCTAAGCTGTCATTCTTAAAGTTTGGGGTTGCGATGCTTATGTGAAAAAGTTTCAAACTGATAAGATCGAACCCAAATTGGAGAAATGCGTCTTCATTGGATACCCAAAAGAAACTGTTGGGTACACCTTCTATCACAGATTCGAAGAAAGATATTTGTTGCTAAGAATGGATCCTTTCTAGAGAAGGAGTTTCTCTCGAAAGAAGTGAGTGGGAGGAAAGTAGAACTTGATGAGGTAATTGTACCTTCTCCTGAATTGGAAAGTAGTTCATCACAGAAATCAGTTCCAGTGATTCCTACACCAATTAGTAAGGAAGCTAATGATGATGATCATGAAACTTCAGATCAAGTTACTACCGAACCTTGTAGGTCAACCAGAGTACGGTCCACACCAGAGTGGTACGGTAATCCTATTCTGGAAGTCATGTTACTAGACCATGATGAACCTACGAACTATGCGGAAGCGATGGTGAGCCCAGATTCCGCGAAATGGCTTAAGGCCATGGAATCTGAGATGGGATCCATGTATGAGAACAAAGTATGGACTTTGATTTACTTGCCCGATGATCTGTGAGCCATTCAGAATAAATGTATCTTCAAGAGGAAGATGGACGCTGATAGTAGTGTTACTATCTACAAAGCTCGAATTATCACAAAAGGTTTTCGACAAGTTCAAGGTGTTGACCACTATGAGATTTTCTCACTCGTATCGATGCTCAAAAGTCCGTCTGAATCATGTTAGCAGTTGCCACATTTTATGAAATCTGGCAAATGGATATCCAAACTACATTCCTTAATGGATTTATTAAAGAAGAGTTGTGTATGATATGCAACCATAAGGTTTTGTCAATCCTAAAGGTGCTAAAAAAGTGTGCAAGCTCCAGCGATCCATCTATGGACTGGTGCAAGCATCTCGGTGTTGGAATATACGCTTTGATGAGTTGATCAAAGCATATAGTTTTATACAAACTTTTGGAGAAGCTCGTATTTACAAGAAAGTGAGTGGGAGCTATGTAGCATTTCTGATATTATATGTGGATGACATATTGTTGATCAGAAATGATACTGAATTTCTGGATAGCTTAAAAGGATACTTGAATAAGAATTTTTCAATGAAAGACCTCGGTGAAGCTGCTTACATATTGGGCATCAGGATCTATAGAAATATATCAAGACGCTTGATAAATTTTTCAATAAGTATATACCTTGAAAAGTTTTTGAAGTAGTTCAAAATGGAACAGTCAAAGAAGGAGTTCTTTCCTGTGTTGCAAGGTGTGAAGTTGAGTAAACACTCAAAACCCGACCACGACAGAAAATAGAAAGAGAATGAAAAGTCATTCCCTATGCCTCAGTCATAGGTTCTATAAAGTATGCTATGCTGTGTACCAGACCTATTGTATACCTTAGCATGATTTTGGCAAGGGAGTACAATAGTGATCTAGGAGTAGATCACTGGACAACGGTCAAAATTATCCTTAGAGGACTAAGGAAATATTTCTCGGTTATGAAGGTGATAAAATAGTTCGTTGTAAAGAGTTACGTCGATTCAAGCTTTTAACACCGATCTAGATGACTCTAAGTCTCAGTCTAGATACATACTGAAAGTGGGAGCAATTAGCTAGAGTAGCTCCGTGCAGAGTATTGTAGACATAGAAATTTGCAAAATACATACGGATCTGAATGTTGCAGACCCGTAGACTAAACTTCTCTCACAAGCAAAACATGATCACTCTTTGGGTGTTAATCACATAGCGATGTGAACTAGATTATTGACTCTAATAAACCCTTTGAGTATTAGTCACATGAAGATGTGAACTAATCACATAAAGATGTGAATTATTGGTGTGAAATGACATGACGATGTGAACTAGATTATTGACTCTAGTGCAAGTGGGAGAATGAAGGAAATATGCCCTAGGCGCAATAGTAAAGTTGTTATTTATATTTCCTTATATCATGATAAATGTTTATTATTCATGCTAGAATTGTATTAACCGGAAACTTAGTACATGTGTGAATACATAGACAAACAAAGTGTCCCTAGTATGCCTCTACTTAACTAGCTTGTTAATCAAAGATGGTTAAGTTTCCTAGCCATAGACATGTGTTGTAATTTGATGAACGGGATCACATCATTAGAGAATGATGTGATGGACAAGACCCATCCGTTAGCTTAGCACTATGATCGTTTAGTTTATTGCTATTGCTTTCTTCATGACTTATACATGTTACTATGACTATGAGATTATGCAACTCCCGAATACCGGAGGAACACCTTGTGTGCTATCAAACGTCATAACGTAACTGGGTGATTATAAAGATGCTCTATAGGTGTGTTCGATGGTGTTTGTTGAGTTGGCATAGATTGAGATTAGGATTTGTCACTCCGTGTTTCGAAGAGGTATCTCTGGGCCCTCTCGGTAATGCTCATCACTATAAGCCTTGCAAGCAAAGTGACTAATGAGTTAGTTGAAGGATGATGCATTATGGAACGAGTAAAAGAGACTTTCCGGTAACGAGATTGAACTAGGTATGATGATACCGATGATCGAATCTCGGGCAAGTAACATACCGATGACAAAGGGAACAACGTATGTTGTTATGCGGTTTGACCGATAAAGATCTTCGTAGAATATGTAGGAACCAATATGAGCATCCAGGTTCCTCTATTGGTTATTGACCAGAGATGTGTCTCAGTCTTGTCTACATAGTTCTCGAACCCATAGGGTCCACACGCTTAACGTTCAATGACGATTTATATTATGAGTTATCTGATTTGATGTACCGAAGGTTGTCCGGAGTCCCGGATGAGATCACGGACATGACAAGGAGTCTCGAAATGGTCGATACATAAATATTGATATATTGGACTATGTTATTTGGACATCAGAAGTGTTCCGGATGGTTTCGGGTAAAACCGGAGTGCCGAAGGGGTTACCGGAACCCCCGGGGGAACTAATGGGCCACCATGGGCCTTAGTGGAGAGAGAGGAGGACAACCAGGGCAGGAGGCGCCCCCCTTGCAGTCCAAATTGGACAAGGGAAGGGGGGGGCCTTTCCTTCTCCCTCTCTCCCTCTCCTTCCCCCCCTCTCTCCCTCTTGGTGGAATCATACTAGGACTAGGAGTCCTAGTAGGACTCCCCTCCTCGGGTGCGCCCCCTAGGGTCGGCTAGCCTCCTCCTCCCCTCCTTTGTATGCGGGGGAAGGGGGCACCCCATAGACACACAAGTTGATCTTTAGCCATGTGCGGTGCCTGAGGGAGTCCTGGATTAGGGGGTGTTCGGATAGCCAAACTATACCTTCAGCCGAACTCCTGGACTATGAAGATACAAGATTGAAGACTCCGTCCCGTGTCCGGAAGGGACTTTCCTTGGTGTGGAAGGCAAGCTTGGCGATACGGATGTTCAGATCTCCTACCATTGTAACCGACTCTATGTAACCCTAACCCTATCCGGTGTCTATATAAACCGGAGGGTTTTAGTCCGTAGAACAACATACACATCAACAATCATACCATAGGCTAGCTTCTAGGGTTTAGCCTCTCTGATCTCGTGGTAGATCAACTCTTGTAATACCCATACCATCAATATTAATCAAGCAGGATGTAGGGTTTTACCTCCATCGAGAGGGCCCGAACCTGGGTAAAACTTCGTGTCCCCTGCCTCCTGTTACCATCTGGCCTAGATGCACAGTTCGGGACCCCCTACCCGAGATCCGCCGGTTTTGACACCGATATTGGTGCTTTCATTGAGAGTTCCTCTGTGTCGTCGCCATCAGGAAGGATGCCTCGCCCCGTCTTTAAAGACGGCACCGTTGCTAAAGGAGCTTTGGCTGTCGGCCAAACCCTCTGGCTAGGTGGTTTTCTTATGACCACATGTTCGGCTTCTACGCCCACGATGACCTCTCGAGCCATCGAAAACAATCTTCATGTCAACTTGGAACTTGCCGAGCAGTTAGATCCAATATAGCTTTCCTTTATGAACGAGCTCTTGGATCGCTTCGCCGCCCTGGGAGTCGCTACAGATTGCGACCAGATTGGGCCTAAAACCGATCTGAGAGAGATTAACTCTCCCCAAGCCACCCACCATGTTGCCATGGTAGAGGGACAGTGCAGTGACCCTTCATCTATCCTAAGGACTCGCTACGTCCGGATTCCCGATCCCTCCAAGCCGGATGTCCGCGGAGGGGAGGATATCACTCAAGACCTGAACCTAGAATGAGGCGACGGACTGGATTCATTGGACGACATCCAGGAATCCAAATTTTCGAGTTCAGAAATTCCTCGGCCTCTGAGCCTCAGAAGGGGTAAGGCTTCGGATTCAATTCCACCCACCCACCCAAACATTAGCGATCTATCCCAAATCAGGCAAGAGCCCAAAGAAACAGTACATCATTACTGGGCCAGATTCCTCCTGGTTATGCACAGGATAAAGGGCTGCCGCGAGGAAGACGCAATTCTATCCTTCCGCAATAATTGCACGGACAAGGGAATACTCAACGCCATAAGTCGCCGTGATATTACACGCTTCGTTGACTTAGCGTCCATAGTACAAAAGTACTGTGCGATGGAAAGTGCCCGGAAAACCGAAACAAAATTTTGGGACAGTCCGGCCCTTAATGCAAGGCCAGTCCGAAATAAAAGGGTGCATCATCGCCAGACACCCGGGTCAAACACCAAAAGGCAAAAACCCTCTACAGGGCATGTAACCGTACTGGAAAGATGGCTTAACGGACTCTGTAAAATTCATAGTACAGAGGACGCCACGCCAACTCACAGCCTTAGAGCATGTTGGATACTCCGGTAGGTGGCTAAAATTGGCGAAAACCTCCTAATCCCGGAAGCCACAGAAAGCCACCACAAAGACACCAATACGGTATTAACAGTCTTCGAGACCTTCGCGTCAAATAACATGCGAAAAAGGACACTCCGCAGCCTTGCTGAAGTCTACCAAGTAGCAATAATAAACCCATGGAGTGACATGGCTATTACCTTCAACGCCAGTGATGAACCTAAATTCCGAACAGCCCGAGCACCAGCCGCATTGGTCCTCAGTTCAATAGTGGACGGCTTTCGTCTCACCATGGTACTCATGGACGGTGGCAGCGGATTGAACCTCATTTATGAGGAAAGCCTCCAAAAATGGATATAGACTGGAACCGTATCACGCGAAGCAGCACAACTTTAGAGGAATAATCCCTAGTCGGGAAGCGCGCTGTACAGGAAAAATCACACTAGATGTGGTGTTCGGCACGCTGGACAATTACAGGTCCGAAGAAGTCACGTTCCACGTGGCCCCATTCAGCAGTGGTTATCACGCTTTGCTAGGGCGGGAAGCATTCACAATCTTCCAAGCAATACCCCATTATGGGTACATGAAGCTCAAGATGCCCGGGCCTAACGGGATCATCACTCTCGCTAGTGATCCGGATATAGCACTCCGCGCCGAAAACAAGACAGCCGCACTGGCCCTCGAGGCACTATCCGAAGCCCTAGCGGCCGAGGAACTGACTGCGCTGCACTCTACCGTGAATAGGGACGACTTGGTACTCGACAAAAGATCCAAATCCACCTCCTTTAAACCAGCGGACGAAATAGTGAAATTCCAAGTCCATCCAAAGGACCCCAATAAAACAGCTTCCATCGGGGCACAGTTAAACCCTGATGTCGACGCCGCATTGCGAGAGTTCCTACGAGAGAACTGGGACATTTTCGCCTGGCACCCTTCAGACATGCCAGGAATCCCACGCAGGCTGGCGAAGCACAGCTTAAATATCCAAACAGGATTCAAACCTGTCAAACAGGCTCTCCGGCGTTTTTCCGAACCTAAGAGACATGCTATGTGAGAGGAGCTAGCAAAGCTATTAGAGGCCGGATTCATCAGAGATATAAAACATCCGGACTGGCTAGCAAACCTGGTGATGGTACCAAAGAAGGACAAATCCTGGCGCCTGTGTGTTGATTTTAAAGACCTTAACAAGGCTTGCCCAAAGGATCCCTTCCCCCTCCCCCGCATCGATCAAATTATCGATGCAACCGCAGGACACGACTCGTTGTGTTTCCTCGACGCATATTCTGGCTACCATCAAATCAAGATGGCAGAACCAGACCAAGCTGCAACATCATTTATCACACCACACGGGCCATTCTGCTTCAACACGATGCCCTTCGGGCTCAAAAACGCCGGTGCAACATATCAACGCATGATTCAGACATGTTTGGCAAGCCAGATCGGTAAAACAGTGGAGGCATACGTAGATGATGTGGTCGTCAAAACAAGACATGTTGAATCTCTAGTAGATGACTTGAGGCTCACATTTGATAATCTCCGAACATACGACATCAAGCTCAATCCGGAAAAAGGCGTTTTCGGTGTTCCAGCCGGAAAGCTCTTGGGCTTCATTGTATCCAGCAGAGGAATTGAAGCAAATCCAGCCAAGATCCGAGGTCTGTCGCAACTAGATATCCCAAAGGACCTCAAACAAATACAAAAGTTAACCGGATGCGTGGCGGCTCTAAGCCACTTTATTTCCCGCTTGGGAGAAAAGGCCCTCCCCCTTTACCGTCTCCTTCGGTGCACCGAACACTTCAAATGGACGGACGCATCCACGACCGGACTCGACGAAATAAAAGCCATACTGGCAACAAACCCAGTCCTGGCCGCGCCAAACACCAGCGAACCAATGCTATTGTACATCACAACAACACATCAGGTTGTAAGCGCAGTGCTCGTCATCGAACGAGAAGCGGACGGACACAAATTCCCCCTTCAAAGGCCGGTCTATTACGTGTCCACTATCCTCACTCCCTGCAAATCACGGTACCCGCATTATCAAAAGATTGCATACGCGGTATTCATGGCATCCCAGAAGCTACGACACTACTTTCAAGAGTGTTCAAAAACAGTAGCCTCGGAAGTACCACTTAACGTCATTATAAACAACCATGACGCAACAGGCCGGATTGCGAAATGGGCCATTGAGCTCCTCCCGTTCGACATAACTTATAAGCCACGACGAGCCATCAAGTCACAAGTTTTGGCCGACTTCGTCGCAGAATGGACGGAGGCTGAACTCCCTAGAGAGTACGACACATATTCAAATTGGATCATGCATTTCGACAGCTCCAAAATGTTGGCTGGACTGGGGGCTGGCGTCGTTTTGACGTCCCCCACAGGAGACACAGTTCAATACGTACTACAGATTCTGTACACGGACTCCAATAATGCAGCCGAATATGAGGCCCTTCTACATGGTCTCCGGATGGCAGTATCCATGGGCATCCAACGCCTAGAGGTGCGCGGGGACTCGAACCTCGCAATCTCCCAAATAAATGGAGACTTCGATGCCAAGGATCCGAAAATGGCAGCTTACCGGAACACTGTCCTAAAAATGTCAGCTCGGTTCGAGGGACTTGAATTTCACCATATAGCCCGGGAAAATAATCAGGCGGCAGACGTCCTGGCACGCATCGGTGCAAAACGCGATGTAGTCCCCCCCAACATCTTCTTGGAAAGGCTTTTCAAGCCATCCGTGGCATGGGAAGGGGAGCCAAACAATAACAGCCCGGACCCAACTGCACTGCCCGACACCGAACATTCTGACACAATCGGAGGCTCTGCCATTGAAATAACACCCTCAGCCCACATAATAATGGCCGTCATCGCCCTGTGGACAGAACCATTCCTTGCCTACCTTACTAGGCAGGAACTCCCCGAGGACCAAAATGAGGCACACTACATAGTGCGGCGATCCAAAGCCTACAAAGTCCATGAAGGAGAGCTTTACAAGAAAAGCACTACCGGAGTCCTTCAAAGGTGCATCTCCGAAGAGGAAGGGAGGAACCTCCTGGCTGAAATTTGTGCCAGACTCGGTGGTCATCACACTGCAGCTCGGTCCCTAGTAAGCAAGGCCTTCCGTACAGGCTTTTATTGGCCGACGGCCCGGGCAGACGCCCAGGACTTAGTCCAAAAATGCACCGGTTGCTAGCTCTTTGCAAACCAAAGCCATATGCCACCTACTGCCCTCCAAACCATCCCCATCACTTGGCCTTTCGCGGTCTGGGGGCTTGACATGGTTGGACCCCTTAATGGAGGAACCCACAAACACAAATACTTACTGGTCATGGTGGATAAGTTCACCAAATGGATAGAAGCCAAGCCTGTTAAGACGGCCGAATCCGGACCTGTGATAGACTTTATATCCGGGGTTGTACACCGTTACGGCGTCCCCCACAGCATCATCACCGATAACGGCACGAATTTCACGGCCGACGAGGTAAAACTCTGGTGCAAAAACATGGGCATCAAGCTCGATTATGCTTCTGTCTATCATCCACAAACTAATGTCCAGGTCGAACGTGCAAATGGTCTTATCATGAGCGGCATTAAACCCATATTAGTGCGGTCCCTCACGGAATCCAACACACACTAGGTAGAGGAGCTCGACTCCATACTCTAGGGGCTGCGGACCACGCCGAACCGCACCACCGGATACACACCATTTTTTATGGTGTACGGCGCAGAGGCAGTTTTGCCTTGCGACATAATTCATGACTCACCTCGGGTGCGCATGTACGAAGAAAGAGAAGCCGAGCTTGATCGGCAGGACAGTTTGGATGCATTGGAGGAAGAGCGTGACGTGGCAAAAGCCCGTTGCGCATTCTATCAACAGCAGGCTCGATGATACCAAAGCAGAGAAGTACGGGCCAAAAATTACAATGTTGGCGAATTAGTTCTACGCCTGCCGGACAAGAAAAAGGACAAACTCAAGCCCAAGTGGGAAGGTCCCTTCATAATTGACCAAGTTCTGACTGGTGGAGCATACCGCCTGCGAAATGCATCAGATAACCGACTCGAGCCGAACCCATGGAACGCAGCCCGTCTCCGAAGATTTTATGCCTAGCGCCGGACTCAGTGTTCGTCTCCTTCCTCTGCCCATTTTTTATATTCTTTCTGTCTTAGATTCCTCTTCTTCTCTCTCAATCTCTTATAGCCTTTAAAAGCTCATAAAGTGACGCGCTATCCGCGCTCATCAGACCTGGGGGCTACTTTAAACAGAAGCTTATTTATACGGGCTTCATGCCCCATACATGTGTCACACTTCCGCATGTACCTTTTATTCACCATTATATGCATCGATATGACTTAAGTTTTGGACAAGCCGGGTTGCCTGGCTCCTGTGCTTACCCCTACGTTCCCGATTGTTCGGCTAGGTGGTAAAGGGAGCACCTCTGCGATTGTTACTGCCGGGTCAGCCGGATGTGTACCTCAGACTGGGTGAAGCCGAAAGCTAGCATTCTTAAGGGAATATTCGGTCGATGAACTAAAGATGATCTTTTTATTTTATCTATATGCCCCCAGATGTTTTTCCTGTGTTTCTTTTCGCAGCATGGACATGCACTTTAGGGCATGCCTCCTAGGGAAAGGAACCCCTAACGGAACTATTCTCCCTGGAAGATGTTTCTTACTAACCATGTAATATAACATAACTAGTCGGGCACTTGTCTGTTAACGCCATAATGACCCCTACGCCTGGTTTCCACGCATTCCCTGGTTCCTATATAATCACATGGGAATTCGGACACACTCCGGACCGTCAGACCCCGAGGTTGAAGCGAAAAGGTCGGCCATGACAAATGATCTACAATCCGGTTAGAAGGCATTATAAATGTCAATTCGATTACATAGTCATTTTGGCTGACTGTACTCCTCTTCAATACCATCTAACAAGCTGTCCAATTTACAGTCCTGCTGTGAATACTTTGCGGCCAACTCTACTTGGCCGTATACTAAGCTCACAGGGATCTCCTTCCCATGAGGCCCTACAGGTCCAACCTCGGCCATATGGTTGGGGTCGGCCTGTGAATACTGCGTCTTCACCATGGCCCAGGCCTCCCTAGCGCCTTGACGGCAGGCTGATATCTTCCACAACTGGAAGCGCCGCCATGCTCCTCTCAGCTTCTCCGCAAGCTCTCCCAAACCTTCGGGCGTGGAGACGGATGGCCACAGGACCTGGGCGACGCCTTGCATCGCTTGCCGAACTCGATCGAGCAATTGCAAGAGCTCGGGAAGAAGGTCACCCGTAGAACTGGGCATCTCTTCTGCAGGACGACCTGTTAACATACCTACGGATATCGCTCTGTTAATCAACGGCACCGCCGAACTTTCTTTTAAAAAGGTTCGTTCAAGCACTTACTAAATATGCCGCGCCGAAGCCACTGATTCTCCTTCATGGAGTCCGACAGCTGGGCACGAACATCTTTTAGCTCGATGCCCAGCCGGGTGTTGGCATCTTGGAGAACGTTCTTCTCCCCCATCACCTTTAACAACACCCTCTCACCAGCCTTTAGTTGGCGTTCGAGGTGTTGCCTTTCCGGATTCAATCCGGCGCCATCTGCAATTTTATTTGTCAGATTCGCACACAAACCGTGCTTCGCCACATACTTATCTTTCGAAATATATATTACCGGAGGGGGTCTCCTTAGGCTCACCTGCCGCGGCTAGTGCGGCCTCCAATTGGGCTTTGCACTCTTCCAGCTCCTGGGACAGTAGGGAATTCTTTTCTATAAGTACCTGCATTTCAAATGATCCTTAAACCAGTTATTCTAACTGTTTTCAGTCTCGGGGGCTACTGCTACATA
Organism: Triticum dicoccoides; assembly: GCF_002162155.2. NCBI lineage: Eukaryota > Viridiplantae > Streptophyta > Magnoliopsida > Poales > Poaceae > Triticum > Triticum dicoccoides. The sequence goes on along the minus strand of NC_041382.1, from coordinate 500,854,589 downwards.
TATACCAAAGTTTTCTTACCCGTATGTCTTTTACATATTCCTCCGTGGCTCTGGCTAGACCATTTTGAGCGGCACGGAGGTACGCATCTCCCGAATTGAAGGCATCTAACGCCCCTTGGGAGAAACAAGCGTCACGAAGAATTGTCCGGCGGCGCCTGTGGTTCATGGCACTCTCCACCTCAGAGTTGGTGGCAGACAACCCGTCCGCTTCCTCCGTCGGAGGAAGCGTCTGGCATGCGCCTTGCGTTCGCCTCTACCTCCGGACCAGGCTTTGGAGCCTGGCCGGTGGAGGCACGATTGACAGCATCTCTGGATATAGTCCGACGAGGTCTCTTTGTCCTAAAGAAAGCAAGTGTCAGATGTGCCTCGAAGGTATAACACCTAGGATGGGGAGGCGCATCATACCTTTGCACTGATGCCTCGGTCCAGACCGCACTTCTTTTCTGCCCACGGGGCCCTGCGGCCCCTCGTTGGCTTGTCGCCACAGGTTCGGCCTCCCGCCTCAAGAACCTCCCCTGCAAAGTTCGGTTGTAATCAGGAAACTGAAAACACGAGAGGATGGACACCTATTCGGGGTATTGGGACTTTGATCTCAGTTACCTGGGAGGTCGGAATTAGCCCTGGGTAATCAGCCGTAATGGCCACCAAGGCATTGTCCATACTCAATTGATGGAACACTCCATCAATTAGCTCCACATATATGTCCGGATCCTCTTGAGAGGCCGGGTCGAGGGACCGTTCTGGATCCTCGGGTTGTGGAGAAGGGCTGCTTATTTCCTTAACAGCCCGGCACAGTTCCTGCGTTGAAGTTGTTAGACTGAATATTTAACAATGGGAATACGAAACAAGTGAGCAAGTAAAGGCAACCACTTACCCAGCTTGGGGGATTGTGCATAGAGAATCCACCCTGTGGGTTGACGCGGAGAAATTCCTCCTCTTCTCCCTTGTACAAAGTGGGCAAGATCTTTAGTAGAGCGGCAGCCGAATCCGGCCCCTTACGGCCGCAGCGGGTGGCGTCGTCCTCCCCATTGAAGTCCCACATGGGGTGGCTTCTATACTGAAGCGGCTGCACCCCCCGCATGATGCATTCGGCCATAACCCTGATCATGGTTAGTCCGGAACGGGCCAACAGTCTTATTCGGTCCATCAGGTAAATGATGTCCCTGTCACTTTCCCTCTGAGGGCTCCACGGACGCCAGCTTAGGCGCTTCTTTAAGGGAGCATCGTCGAATTCAGGGAGGCCGACCCGGACAGGATCCGGCAGCGGGACGTCTTCTATATAGAACCATTCCGAGGGCCAGTCTTCGGACGCCTTCTTTGGGGTTCCAGACAGATATCCGGTCCCGGCGATGCGCCATACTTCGGCTCCGCCCACTTGATACATTGACCCCTCCTTAGAGCGGGGCACAAGGCAGAATAACCTTTTCCATAGCCCGAAATGAGCCTCCACGACCAAATACAGCTCGCAGAGGGCTACAAAGCCCAAGATGTGCAATACGGAGGCTGGCGTGAGATTGTGTAGTTGGAGACCGTAGAACTCCAGCAGCCCCCGGAGAAATGGGTGGATTGGAAACCCGAGCCCCCTTATTAAATAAGGGGAAAGACATACTCGCTCTCCTTTGGAGGGATTGGGGGCATCCTCCGCTTGTTTTCCGCCGTTATAGATGGCAAGATCGGCTCGAACCGGGACCATGTAGGCCTGGGGGAGAAATCCCTTGGTCTGGAGCTTCACCAGCTCGCTATGCGGGACAGAGCATCTCTCCCAGTACCCGGGCTGAGGGCTGGAAGGGCGAGGGGAAGAGTTGTGATGACTGGCCATGGTGGAATGGACCTTCATCGGATGCGCTCTGATGAACACTTGCGAAGGAAGGAAGATGTGGTTTGGATCTAAATCCTCGTCCCCCTAAATAGGGTAGCTCATTTACGTGGCTAGGGGTGTGAATGTAAAAGCGCTCAGACTTTTCATATTCATTTGACACGTGGGAAGCGGCCATTATTGGCGTAGAAGCCAAGGAGCACAACATCTACAAGAAACCGGACTTTATTCAACAGGTACACGGAATTTGGGGGAGAACCCGCCTTGCAATGCCGAAGACACTCTGCGCGCCGGACTTATCGTCATTGAAGCCTGGTTCGGGGGCTACTAAGGGAGTCCTGGATTAGGGGATGTTCGGATAGCCGAACTATACCTTCAGCCGAACTCCTGGACTATGAAGATACAAGATTGAAGACTCCGTCCCGTGTCCGGAAGGGACTTTCCTTGCCGTGGAAGGCAAGCTTGGTGATACGGATGTTCAGATCTCCTACCATTGTAACCGACTCTATGTAACCCTAACCCTATCCGGTGTCTATATAAACCAGAGGGTTTTAGTCCGTAGAACAACATACACATCAACAATCATACCATAGGCTAGCTTCTAGGGTTTAGCCTCTCTGATCTCGTGGTAGATCAACTCTTGTAATACCCATACCATTTTGGACATTATTGGGCTTTATTATACACTTTTATTTATTTATGGGACTAACCTATTAACCGGAGGCCCAGCCCAAAATTTCTGTTTTTTTGCCTATTTTAGGGTTTCACAGAAAAAGAATATCAAACAGAGTTCAAACAGAATGAAACCTTCGGGAACGTGATTTTCAGAACGAACATGATCCAGAGGACTTGGACCCTACGTCAAGTAATCAACCAGGAAGGCATGAGGTAGGGGGAGCGCCTACCCCCCCCCCCCCAAGCGCGCCCTCCACCCTCGTGGGGCCCATGTTGCTCCACCGACGTACTCCTTCCTCCTATATATACCTACGTACCCCCAAACTACCAGATACAGAGCCAAAACCCTAATTTCACCGCCGTAACTTTCTGTATCCACGAGATCCCATCTTGGGGCCTTTTCCAGAGCTCCGCCAGAGGGGGTATCGATCACGGAGGGCTTCTACATCAACACCATAGCCCCTCTGATGAAGTGTGAGTAGTTTACTTCAGACCTACGGGTCCATAGTTATTAGCTAGATGGCTTCTTCTCTCTTTTTGGATCTCAATACAAAGTTCTCCCCCTCTCTTGTGGAGATCTATTCGATGTAATCTTCTTTTGCGGTGTGTTTGTTGAGATCGATGAATTGTGGGTTTATGATCAAGTTTATCTATGAACAATATTTGAATCTTCTCTGAATTCTTTTATGTATGATTGATTATCTGTACAAGTCTCTTCGAATTATCAGTTTGGTTTGGCCTACTAGATTGATCTTTCTTGCAATGGGAGAAGTGCTTAGCTTTGGGTTCAATCTTGTGGTGTCCTTTCCCAGTGACAGTAGGGGCAGCAAGGCACGTATTGTATTGTTTCCATTGAGGATAACAAGATGGTGTTTATATCATATTGCATGAGTTTATCCCTCTACGTCATGTCATTTTGCTTAAAGCGTTACTCTATTCTCTTGAACTTAATACTCTAGATGCATGCTGGATAGCGGTCGATGTGTGGAGTAATAGTAGTAGATGCAGGCAGGAGTCGGTCTACTTGTCTCAGACGTGATGCCTATATACATGATCATACCTAGATATTCTCATAACTATGCTCAATTCTGTCAATTGCTCAACAGTAATTTGTTCACCCACTGTAATACTTATGCTCTCGAGAGAAGCCACTAGTGAAACCTATGGCCCCCGGGTCTATTTTCCATCATATTAATCTGCCCATACTTAGTTATTTCCTTTTCCATTTATTTTACTTGCATCTTTATTTCTCTTTATCATAAAAATACCAAAAATATTATCTTATCATATCTATCAGATCTCACTCTCGTAGGTGACCGTGAAGGGATTGACAACCCCTTTATTGCGTTGGTTGCGAGGAGTTTATTTGTTTGTGTAGGTGCGAGGGACTCGTGCGTGGCCTCCTACTGGATTGATACCTTGGTTCTCAAAAACTGAGGGAAATACTTACGCTGCTCTGCTGCATCACCCTTTCCTCTTCAAGGGAAAACCAACGCAGTGCTCAAGAGGTAGCACCCACCCCACACTGTCTCGCCACCGTGGATCTTGTCGTTGCCCGTCCTACATACCCTCGATCCCTCCTCTCTTTGCTCTAGCGTGGAGCTCGGTGAGCCGGGCAGCAAGTCGTATGCTGGGAGATTCGATCATCGGTATCATCAGACCTAGTTCAATCTCGTTACCGGCAAGTCTCTTTACTCGTTCCGTAATGAATCATCCCGTGGCTAACTCATTAGACACATTGCTTGGAAGGCTCATAGTGATGTGCATTACCGAGAGGGCCCAGAGATACCTGTCCGATACACAGAGTGACAAATCTTAATCTTGATCTATGCCAACTCAACAAACACCATCGGAGACATCTACAGAGCATCTTTATAATCACCCAGTTACGTTGTGATGTTTGATAGCACACAAGGTGTTCCTTCGGTATTCGGGAGATGCATAATCTCATAGTCAGAGGAACATGTGTAAGTCATGAAGAAAGCAATATCAATAAAACTAAATGATCATTATGCTAAGCTAACGGATGGGGCTTGTCCATCACATCATTCTCTAATGATGTGATCCCGTTCATCAAATGACAAACATGTCTATGGTCAGGAAACTTAACCATCTTTGATTAACGAGCTAGTCTAGTAGAGGCATACTAGGGACACTCTGTTTGTCTATGTATTCACAAATGTACTAAGTTTCTGGTTAATATAATTCTAGCATGAATAATAAACATTTGTCATGATAGAAGAAAATATAAATAACAACTTTATTATTGCCTCTAGGGCATATTTCCTTCATTCTCCCACTTGCACTAGAGTCAATAATCTAGATTACATAGTAATGATTCTAACACCCATGGAGTCTTCGTGTTGATCATGTTTTGCTCGTGAGAGAGGATTAGTCAACGCATCTGCAACATCCAGATCCATATGTATCTTGCAAATCTCTATGTCTCCCTCCTTGATTGATCGCGGATGGAATTGAAGCGTCTCTTGATGTGTTTGGTTCTCTTGTGAAATCTGGATTCCTTTGCCAAGGCAATTGCTCCAGCATTGTCACAAAAGAGTCACTGGACAAGCTTCAATTCAGATCACTGGACAAGCTTTGACTCTGACACTGAGTCAAAGCGACTCTGATCCGGTTTGTGACTTAGAGTCATCCGGATCAGAGTCAAAGCTTGCATCGACGTAACCGTTTACGACGAGCTCTCTGTCACCTCCAGAAACGATAAACATATCCTTAGTCCTTTTCAGGTATTTCAGGATGTTCTTGACCGTTCTCCAGTGATCCACTCCTGGATTACTTTGGTACCTCCCTGCTAAACTAATAGCAAGGCACACATCAGGTCTGGTACACAACATTGCATACATGATAGAACCTATGGCTGAGGCATAGGGAATGGCTTTCATTTTCTCTCTATCTTCTGCAGTGGTCGGGCATTGAGTCTGACTCAACTTCACACCTTGTAACACAAGCAAGAACCCTTTCTCTGACCGATCCATTTTGAACTTCTTCAAAATTTTATCAAGGTATGTGCTTTGTGAAAATCCAATTAAGCATCTTGATCTAGCTCTATAGATCTTGATGCCCAATATATAAGCAGCTTCACCGAGGTCTTTCATTGAAAAATTCTTATTCAAGTATACTTTTATGCTATTCAAAAATTCAGTATCATTTCCAATCAACAATATGTCATCCACATATAATATCAAAATGCTACAGAGCTCGCACTCACTTTCTTGTAAATACAGGCTTCTCCAAAAGTCTGTATAAAACCATATGATTTGATCACACTATCAAAGCGTATATTACAACTCCGAGAGGCTTGCACCAGTCCATAGATGGATCGCTGGAGCTTGCAGACTTTGTTAGCACCTTTTGGATTGACAAAACCTTCTGGTTGCATTATATACAACTCTTCTTTAAGATATCCATTAAGGAATGTAGTTTTGACATCCATTTGCCAAATTTTCTAATCATAAAATGCGACAATTGCTAACATGATTCAGACGGACTTAAGAATCGCTATGGGTGAGAAGGTCTCATCGTAGTCAACTCCTTGAACTTGTCGAAAACCTTTCGCAACAAGTCGAGCTTTGTAGACAGTAACATTACCGGCAGTGTCAGTCTTCTTCTTGAAGATCCATTTATTTTCTATTAGTTGCCGATTATCGTGCAAGTCAACCAAAGTCCACACTTTGTTCTCATACATGGATCCCATCTCAGATTTCATGGCGTCAAGCCATTTCGCGGAATCTGGGCTCATCACCGCTTCCTCATAGTTCGTAGGTTCATCATGGTCAAGTAACATGACCTCCAGAACAGGATTACCGTACCACTCTGGTGCGGATCTTACTCTGGTTGACCTATGAGGTTCGGTAGTAACTTGATCAGAAGTTTCATGATCATCATCATTACCTTCCTCACAAATTGGTGTAGGAATCACTAGAACTGATTTCTGTGATGAACTACTTTCCAATTCGGGAGAAGGTACAATTACCTCATCAAGTTCTACTTTCCTCCCACTCACTTCTTTCGAGAGAAACTCCTTCTCTAGAAAGGATCCATTCTTAGCAACGAATATTTTGCCTTTAGATCTGTGATAGAAGGTGTACCCAAGAGTCTCCTTTGGGTATCCTATGAAGACACATTTCTCCGATTTGGGTTCGAGCTTATCAGGTTGAAGGTTTTTCACATAAGCATCGCAGCCCCAAACTTTAAGAAACGATAACTTGGGTTTCTTGCCAAACCATAGTTGATATGGTGTTGTCTCAACGGATTTAGATGGTGCCCTATTTAACGTGAATGCAACCGTCTCTAAAGCATAACCCCAAAACGATAGCGGTAAATCAGTAAGAGACATCATAGATCGCACCGTATCTAATAAAGTATGATTACGATGTTCGGACACACCATTACGCTGTGGTGTTCCAGGTGGCGTGAGTTGTGAAACTATTCCACATTGTTTCAAATGAAGATCAAACTCGTAACTCAAATATTCACCTCCACGATCAGATCGTAGAAACTTTATTTTCTTATTACGATGATTTTCCACTTCACTCTGAAATTCTTTGAACTTTTCAAATGTTTCACACTTATGTTTCATCAAGTAGATATACCCATATCTGCTCAAATCATCTGTGAAGGTTAGAAAATAATGATACCCGCCGCGAGCCTCAACACTCATCGGACCGCATACATTAGTATGTATTATTTCCAACAAGTCTGTTGCTCATTCCATTATTCCGGAGAATGGAGTCTTAGTCATCTTGCCCATGAGGCATGGTTCACAAGCATCAAGTGATTCCAAAAGTCCATTAGCAAGGAGTTTCTTCATGCATTTTACACCAATATGACTAAATGGCAGTGCCACAAATAAGTTGCACTGTCATTATTAGACTTGTATCTTTTGGCTTCAATACTATGAATATGTGTATCACTACTATCGAGATTCAACAAAAATAGACCACTCATCAAGGGTGCATGACCATAAAAGATATTACTCATATAAATAGAACAACCATTATTCTTTGATTTAAATGAATAACCATCTCGCATCAAACAAGATCCAGATATAATGTTCATGCTTAATGTTGGCACCAAATAACAATTATTCAGGTCTAAAACTAATCCTGAAGGTAGATGTAGAGGTAGCGTGCTGACGGCGATCACATCGACTTTGGAACCATTTCCCACGCGCATCGTCACCTCGTCCTTAGACAATCTTCGTTTAATCCGTAGCCCCTGTTTCGAGTTGCAAATGTGAGCAACAGAACCAGTATCAAATACCCAGGCGCTACTACGAGCATTAGTAAGGTACACATCAATAACATATATATCAAATATACCTTTCACTTTGCCATCCTTCTTATCCGCCAAATACTTGGGGCAGTTCTACTTCCAGTGACCAGTCCCTTTGTAGTAGAAACACTCAGTCTCAGGCTTAGGTCCAGACTTGGGCTTCTTCACTTGAGCAGCAACTTGCTTGCCATTCTTCTTTAAGTTCCCCTTCTTTCCATTGCCCTTTTCTTGAAACTAGTGGTTTTGTTAACCATCAACACTTGATGCTCCTTCTTGATTTCTACCTCTGTGGCCTTTAGCATTGCGAAGAGCTCGGGAATTGTCTTATCCATCCCTTGCATATTATAGTTCATCACGAAGCTTTTGTAGCTTGGTGGCAGTGATTGAAGAACTCTGTCAATGACACTATCATCAGGAAGATTAACTCCCACTTGAGTCAAGTTGTTGTAGTACCCAGAAATTCTGAGTATATGTTCACTGACAGAACTATTCTCCTCCATCTTGCAGATGTAGAACTTATTGGAGACTTCATATCTCCCAATCCGAGCATTTGCTTGAAATATTAACTTCAACTCCTGGAACATCTCATATGCTCCATGACGTTTAAAACATCATTGAAGTCCCGGTTCTAAGCCGTAAAGCATGGCACATTGAACTATCGAGTAGGCATCAGCTTTGCTCTGCGAGATGTTCATAATGTCCGAAGTTGCTCCTACAGCGGGTTTTGCACCTAGCGGTGCTTCCAGGACGTAATTCTTCTGTGTAGAAATGAGGATAATCCTCAAGTTACGGACCCAGTCCGTGTAGTTGCTACCATCATCTTTGAACTTAGGTTTCTCTAGGAACGCATTAAAATTCAAAGGAACGGTAGCACGGGACATTGATCTACAACAACAAAGACATGCAAAATACTATCAGGTACTAAGTTCATGATAAATTAAAGTTTAATCATATTACTTAAGAACTCCCACTTAGATAGACATCTCTCTAGTCATCTAAATGATCATGTGATCCATATCAAGTAAACCATGTCCGATCATCACGTGAGATGGAGTAGTTTTCAATGGTGAACATCACTATGTTGATCATATCTACTATATGATTCACGTTCGACCTTTCGGTCTTCAGTGTTCTAAGGCCATATCTGCATATGCTAGGCTCGTCAAGTTTAACCCGAGTATTCTACGTATGCAAAACTGGCTTGCACCCATTGTATGTGAACGTAGAGATTATCACACCAGATCATCACGTGGTGTCTCGGCACGACGAACTGTAGCAACGGTGCATACTCAGGGAGAACACTTATACCTTGAAATTTAGTGAGAGATCATCTTATAATGCTACCTCCATACTAAGCAAAATAAGATGCATAAAAGATAAACATCACATGCAATCAAAATAAGTGATATGATATGGCCATCATCTTGTGCCTTTGATCTCCATCTCCAAAGCACTGTCATGATCACCATCGTCGCCGGCTTGACACCTTGATCTCCATTGTAGCATCCTTGTCGTCTCACCAACTATTGCTTCCACGGATATCACTACCACTTAGTGATAAAGTAAAGCAATTACATGGCGATTGCATTTCATACAATAAAGCGACAACCATATGGCTCTTGCCAGTAGCCGATAACTGTTACAAAACATGATCGTCTCATACAACAATTTACATCTCATCACGTCTTGACCATATCACATCACAACATGCCCTGCAAAAACAAGTTAGAAGTCCTCTACCTTGTTGTTGTTGCAAGTTTTACGTGGCTGCTACGGGCTTCTAGCAAGAACCGTTCTTACCTACGCATCAAAACCACAACGATTTTTCATCAAGTGTGTTGTCTTAACCTTCAACAAGGACCAGGCGTAGTCAAACTCGATTCAATTAAAGTTGGAGAAACAGACACCCGCTAGCCACATGTGTGTGAAGCACGTCGGTAGAACCAGTCTCATGAACGCGGTCATGTAATGTCGGTCTAGGCCGGTTCGTCCAACAATACCGCCGAATCAAAGTAAGACATTGCTGGTAAGTAGTATGAGTATTATCGCCCACAACTCTTTGTGTTCTACTCGTGCATATAACATCTACGCATAGACCTGGCTTGGATGCCACTGTTGGGGAACGCAGTATTTCAAAATTTTCCTACGATCACGCAAGATCTATCTAGGAGATGCATAGCAACGAGAGGGAAGAGTGTGTCCACGTACCCTCGTAGACCGAACACGGAAGCGTTTAGTAACACGGTTGATGTAGTCGAACGTCTTCGCGATCCAACCGATCAAAGCACCGAACGTACGACACCTCCGCGTTCAGCACACATTCAGCTCGATGACGTCCCTCGATCTCTTGATCCAGTTGAGGATGAGGGAGAGTTCCGTCAGCACGACGGCATGGCGACGGTGATGATGAAGTTACCGACGCAGGGCTTCGCCTAAGCACTACGACGATATGACTGAGGTGTGTAACTGTGAAGGGGGCCCCGCACACGGCTAAGAGAAGACTTGATGTGTCTTTGGGGTGCCCCCTTCCCACGTATTTAAAGGTGGGGAGGAGAGGGGGCCGGCCCTAGAGGGGGCACGCCAAGGGGGCGAGTCCTACTTGGACTCCCGGTCCAAGTAGCATCCCCCCTTTCCTTTCCGAAGAAGGGGGGATGGGGAAAGAGAAGGAGGAGAAGAAGGAAAAGGCCCCCCAACCCTAGTCTAATTCGGATTGGGCTTGGGGGGCGCGCGCCTCCACCTGGCCGCAGCCTCCTCTCTTCCACTAGGGCCCATGAAGGCCCATTAAGCCCCAGGGGGGTTCCGGTAACCCCCCGGTACTCCGGAAAATGTCCAAACCTTTCCAAAACTATTCTGGTGTCCAAACATAACCTTCCAATATATCAATTTTATGTCTCGACCATTTCGAGACTCCTCATCATGTCCGTGATCTCATCCGGGACTCCGAACAAACTTCGGTTCATCAAAACACATAGTTCATAATACAAATCGTCACCGAACGTTAAGCGTGCGGACCCTACAGGTTTGAGAACTATGTAGACATGACCGAGACACATCTCCGGTCAAAAACCAATAGCGGAACCTGGATGTTCATATTGGCTCCTACATATTCTACGAAGATCTTTATCGGGCAAACCACATAAGAACATATGTTGTTCCCTTTGTCATCGGTATGTTACTTGCCCGAGATTCGATCGTCGGTATCATCATACCTAGTTCAATCTCGTTACCGGCAAGTCTCTTTACTCATTCCATAATGCATCATCCCGTGGCTAACTCATTAGACACATTGCTTGCAAGGCTCATAGTGATGTGCATTACGGAGAGGGCCCAGAGATACCTCATTAGATACAAAGAGTGACAAATCCTAATCTCGATCTATGCGAACTCAACAAACACCATCGGAGACATCTATAGAGCATCTTTATAATCACCCAGTTACGTTGTGACGTTTGATAGCACACAAGGTGTTCCTCCGGTATTCGGGAGTTGCATAATGTCATAGTCAGAGGAACATGTATAAGTCATGAAGGAAGCAATAGCAATAAAACTAAACGATCATTATGCTTAGCTAATGGATAGGTCTTCTCCATCAGATCATTCTCTAATGATGTGATCGTGTTCATCAAATGGCAACACATGTATATGGTCAAGAAACTTAACCATCTTTGATTGACGAGCTAGTCTAGTAGAGGCATACTAGGGACACTCTGTTTGTCTATGTATTCACACATGTACTAAGTTTTCGGTTAATACAATTCTAGCATGAATAATAAACATTTATCATGATATAAGGAAATATAAATAACAACTTTATTATTGCCTCTAGTGCATATTTGTTTCAGTTGCATGGTTGGAATGCATTGTGATTGATTTGTTTAGTTCTAGGTTCATTCTTGCAGAAGTTCAGAAATAATGATTGATGCTGCTGTTCACGGATATTAGGTTTCAGCCAATGAGAAGTCAAGTTATAAACTCAAGACCAAATGTGAACATGTTTATTATGATTCCAGAGGTAGCAAATCAAATTTGACCATGTTTATTAAGATTCAAAGGAAACAAATCTGTTTGATTTTTATCAAGGTCTAATCACCACTACACCGAGTAGGTCTTTAGTTCTTTCTTAGATACCTTTTGCAATTTAGCGAATGATTAATGGTGATGCTTTGTAGCGATGGCTCCTCAGATCAAATATGAACACAAATTTGGTAGAATTTTTTCACTATTTACCAACTACTTTTTGTTTGGTGCTCATCATTGTATTGATTTGATGAATGCAGTATTTATCTCTGTGGATATTAGTCGATTTCATCTCATAAAAAATACTTACAATTCCATATGAAATCTTCCTTGAAGTAAGTTAATTGCAAACTCTGATGATTCAATATACCAAAGCAAAAAATTAAAACAATTTATATGCACATGTTCCCGCCATAGTGCGCGGGGAATCATCTAGTTACAAATAATATGGGTACAAGGATTCTGATATTACAAAGGTTGCAGGGGCACGACGATGATGTTGCTTGAAGCTGCGTCGGTATTTCCCCAAAGAGGAAGGGATGATGCAGCACATGGGCGGTAGGTATTTCCCTCAGATATGAAACCAAGGTTATCGAACCAGTAGGAGAACCAAGAAACACAACGTAAACAGCCCTTGCACATAGATAACAAATCCTCGCAACCCGATGTGTTAAAGGGGTTGTCAATCCCTTTCGGGTAACGGTGCCAGAAATTGGTGTGTGACGGGAGAAAGTTGTAATAGATTTAATAAATAGATCACAAATAAAATAAAGTGCATCAAAGTATTTTTGGGTTTTTGGATTAATAGATCTGAAAATAAAAACAAATAAAAGTAGATCACAAAGGCAAATAATATGAGAAAGACCCCGGGGCCGTAGGTTTCACTAGTGGCTTCTCTTGAGAAAAAAAGCAAAGCGGTGGGTGAACAAATTACTGTTGGGCAATTGATAGAACTTCAAATGCTCATGACGATATCCAAGCAATAATCATTACATTGGCATCATGTCCAAGATTAGTAGACCGACTCCTGCCAGCATCTACTACTATTACTCCACACATCGACCGCTATCCATCATGCATCTAGTGTATTAAGTTCATGGAGAAATAGAGTAATGCAATAAGAACGATGACATGATGTAGACAAGATCTATCTATGTAGAGATAGACCCCATCGTTTTATCCTTACACTACTAGGGAAAACCTTATACACAGAACATTAGCAGTAGTGCGGGATAAAAACGCACGCTGGTGCTAATTAGCAGCAACGCGGTATTTTAAACTGCGCTACAGATACAGTTATAGCAGTAGCACGCCTGACTACAAAAGCGCTACTACTAAAATTCCCACGGCTTAGCCGATAGGCTACACATAGTAGTAGCGATCTACGTAGAACCACGCTACTGCTACTTGTTTTGTAGCAGCGCGTTTACAAACAAAGGTGCTACTGCTAATGAAAATAAAATTAAATGGAAAGAAAATAAAAATGCGAAGGAATAGCAGTAGCGCTTGTTAAGAAACACGCTATAGCTACCGTAGCAGCAGCACACTTCTTGGAACGCGCTACTGCTACTTTTAACTTAACCGCGCGATTCGTTCTTCCCCCACGGCCACTTCCCCCTAATCCCTACTCCTTCGCTGTCGCCGCCCTGCATCGTCGTCGGCTGCCATGCGTGACCCGTCGCTCTCCGCACACCTTCGACGCCGCCCCCTCCCCCGACCGCGACCTCGACGCCGCCCCCGACCCCGACCTCGACAACCCCCCCTACATCGCCGCCCTCCGCCGTGCGCCCGCCGCCCCGACCCCGTCGCCAACCTCGACGCCGCGTGCCCCTCTCCCTAACTCCGCCGGCGCCAAAAGTGAGTACGCCCTCCTCCTCCTCCTCCCCTACCTCTGCCTAGCTAGGGTTCTTATGGTTAAATTTCAGCGTTCATCTAATTAGTTAGGGTTCATCAAATTAGATACTAATTATGGCAGTAGTTGTTAAGTGGAATTAGTTTTAGAGTTCATCGAATTAGTTAGGATTAAATTTTAGAGTTCATCGAATTAGTTAGGGTTAAATTCTAGTAAGTGTTTAATAGAATTAGTAAGAAAATTAATATAACTAGTTGAACTAGTTTGTTTTTAGTAAAAACTAGTTTATTTTTATTCATAGTAAGTGCTTAATTGAACTAGTTGAGTTAATACAACTATTTTATTTTTAGTACGAAAATTAATAGAACTAGTTAATTTTTTAGTTAAAGCAACTATTTTATATTTAGTAAGTAAATTAATAAACTAGTTGAACTACTTTAGTTGTAGTTGAACTAGTTTAGTAAGTAAATTAATAAACTAGTTGAACTAGTTGAATTAATAGAACTAATGTATTTTTAGTAAGATAATTAATATAACTAGTTGAACTACTTTATTTTTAGAAAGAACTAGTTTTTTTTCTATTTATAGTAAGTTTATATTTAGTAAGAACTAGTTGAATTAATAAAACTAGTTGAACATGTCATATTTGCTCAAATAGGATATGTGGTTGCCCAAGTGGCCGTTCATGTTCAGTTTACACCTCCGAGTGGCCTATGTTTTGCCGGAGTGTTGATTAATTTCCGTTCCGGCAAATTTCAGGCGCTCGATATGTCCTTTTGTAGCAAAGGTCATGCCGGATTTTTCCGTGAATTCTGGCATGACTTGTGCTAGAATATGTAGGAAATATCAAGTGGCCTGGATTTTCTCGAAAAATAATGATCTAATTTAGGTATTTTAGTACATATATTTAATTGTACAAGTTTAATCTTTGAATTATGAACGTAGGAAATGTCGTACTCGGACGACGACAGTCTCCCGGGGGAGTGCAGCTCGTGCCACGACGATCGAGGTATGTGCGACATGTTCGTTGAGCTGGACGAAGATCGGCGCTTCAGCATTAAGCTCGAGGAGACCTTCGATGTTGAAACGATACGCAACAACGACAAGTGTTTTTTTCCATAATTAAGCATGACTTCAACTATTTCAACGTCTAATTTTCATCTTTTACAATTCGACTAGCTTATCCCATGCCATGCAAGACGCTATGTCTTGGAGAGGATGGGTTTTGAAGACCATGAAAATTTTCAAACAAAGAAAATACACCTAAGGACCCATCATGATATCGATTTTGAAGTAAATCTGTACAATTCTCAGAGCGTAACCCATTTTGGTTGCCAAAATTGGGAAGCACATTGCAAAATGTATGGTTTTTATGAGGGTATGATTGTCACCATGGATCTTGGTGATCCTGACATCGAGCAAGACAATATGGACATTTGGGTCCTTGTTGATATGCTTCTGATTCTACCGCAATGTGAGTTTCTCAAACATAGTTATTAACTAATTTATATTGTTTATTTCAAAATAGTTGACAGCTTATTTCCATTGACAACTTATTTTGAATCTTCAAAGAATGTGCAGAAGATGGTAGACAAAACCCACTACACTGATTGCTCCGAATTAACTTACAAGGAGAAAAGTCATCTGATTGCTTATTGTACTTATCTTGAGAATTACAATACCTATTATCGAACTCCTCCAAATTATGGTGAATACGTGCCATTAGTGCACATGTTGAACCACGGTAACTTCTATGGAGATACCCTGGTAAAAAAATTTACTATTACGACATCCGTGTATCTTTTGCATACTTCTAAAACTAGTACATCATTGCTAACTACGAAGTTATTACTATGTTTTTTAATAGAAAATCCCGATGGATTGTGTGCCTCATCTGATGTATCAGAATGGTCGCCTTGCAGTTCTGAACATACAGCCAGGTCAATCTAAGGAGCCCACCTGTGCATATCAGATTTCTAAAACCGGTGAACACATGCTAATCAAAGAATGGAAAAAATGTTTGGACATTCGCAAGGAGGTTCTTGGAAGTAACATTAAGCGAAAGGCAAGAATTGGAGACAGGATAATCTCCATTCTCCATAATGGAGTGTCAGGGGCTATCTTGTTTTTTGCTATTTTACCTTAGAGAATATAGTAGGTCCTAAGATAATGTAGTAGCTCCTATGAGGCACAATATGTTTATTATGTGATACAATGTGTTAGAGTTGATGATGAGGAGTACTTGTGATTACGACTAGTGACCAATTTGCTATGTAATGTCTCATTCATGAAAACAATGATCTTGAGGAGGTTTTATATGACAATGATGTATTATGATGATAAGTTATTAATGATATGATGATGATGATGATGATATTTATTATATCATTGGGTGAAAGAACCGCAGATTAGTTTCAAGTGGATGTCCATCCACTTGAAACTAGTCCACGGTTCTTTCACCCCGTGATGTAATAACTCATTATGATGTAAAAACAATTTCTAAATTCCCGTTGTATGAAAACTTGTGTAAAGGTGTATGAATACAACATGAAATAAAAAAGAAATAAAATACGAAATAATAGTAGCAGCGCGGGCAGGGAGTACTTGTGTAAAGGCCTAAAACCCGCGTTGCTGCTAGGCTTTTCCCTAGTAGTGTTAGTAGCAATGATACATACGGGTCGATTCCCCTTCTGTCACTGGGATCAAGCACCGTAAGATCGAACCCACCACAAAGCACCTCTTCCCATTGCAAGATAAATAGATCAAGTTGGCCAAACAAAACCCAAATATCGGAGAAGAAATACAAGGCTATAAGAAATCATGCATAAAAGAGATCAAAGAAACTCAAATACTTTCATGGATATAAAAAGATAGATCTGATCATAAACTCAAAGTTCATCGATCCCAACAAACACACCGCAAAAGAGTTACATCATATGGATCTCCAAGAGACCATTGTATTGAGAATCAAGAGAGAGTGATAGAGATAGAGATAGAGAGATAGAGAGAGAGAGGAATCCATCTAGCTACTAACTACTGACCCGAAGGTCTACAAAGAACTACTCACGCATCATCGGAGAGGCACCAATGGAGGTGGTGAACCCCATCCGAGATGGTGTCTAGATTGTATCTAGTGGTTGGATCAATATTTTGTCGACGCCCCTAGGGTTTTGGGAATATTTGGGTATTTATAGAGCAAAGAGGCGGTCTTGGGGGCACCCGAGGTGGGCACAACCCACTAGGGCGCGCTTGGGCCTCCTGGCATGCCTTGGTGGGTTGTGCTCCCCTCGAGGAACCCCCCAAGCACACCAGGGCCCGTTGTGTTCCTTTTGTCCCATAAAAATTCTCTGTAAAGTTTGATGGCATTTGGACTCCATTTGATATTGATTTTCTGCGATGTAAAAAAATGGAAAAAGCAGCAACTGGCACTTGGCACTATGTCAATAGGTTAGTACCAAAAAATGATATAAAATGATTATAAAACATCCAAGATTGATAATATAACAGCATGGAACAATCAAGAATTATAGATACGTTGGAGACGTATCAACATCCCCAAGCTTAACTCCTACTCGTCCTCGAGTAGGGAAGTGATAAAAACAGAATTTTTGATGTGGAATGCTGCCTAACATGTCATATCATATTTCTTTCTTTATAGCATGGACATTTGGACTTTTATATTGTTCAAAGCAATAGTCTTGTTTTGACATGATAATTTAAATACTCAAGCATAGCAACAAGCAACCATGTGTTTCAAAATATCAACGCTAAAATAAGCTAGCCCTAGCCCATCATGCTCAATCATTGATCCATTCATGAAACACACTCGCATATTAACTACACCCAATACTCAAGTACGATCATATTACCACCTAGTTGGTGCTTTTATAAGAGAAGATGGAGACTCAAATTCAAAAATAAAAATTGCATAAAGTAAAATAAAGGCCCTTTGCAGAGGGAAGTAGGGATTTGTAGAGGTGCCAGAGCTCAAAGCGAAAAACTTAGAGATAAAAACATTTTGGGAGGTGTGTCCATCCCACCAACAAAAATGACTTAGAGTTCCCAATACTTTACATGCTTAGATATATCATAGGCAGTTCCCAAATAGGAAATAAAGTTTGTTCTTTTTTCCACCATACTTTCACTTTCCATGGCTAGCCGTATCCACGGTTGCCCTCCATACCAACACTTTCCAAGGAATTTATTATTTGACAACATAAAGTAAATCCATTTTTTTCATTTTGGGACTGGGCATCCCTAATACCTTTGCCTTACTCTCGTCCAATGACAAGTGAATAAACACTCATCTTGAGAATAACACATCTAGCATGGAAAATATTAGCCACCCCTCACCGCTCCGCGAGCGAAACAAACACACAAAAAGAGAGTTTATTTTTGAAAATTAGAGATGGCACGTGCAAATTTGCTTAGAATGGCAAAAGAATACCGCATATAGGTAGATATAGTGGACTCATGTAGCAAAACTGGTTTAAAGGTTTTTGGATGCACAAGTAGTGGTCATACTTAGTGCAAAATGAAGGCTAGCAAAAGATTGAGAAGCGACCAACCAAGAAACGAATAATCTTATAAGCGAGCATAACTAACACTGGATAATGCACCATAAGTAGGATATAATTTCATTGCATAACTATTGACTTTCGTGCTTGCATAGGGAATCACGAACCTTAACACCAATATTCTTACTAAAGCATAATTACTCATCAAGATGACTCACATATCACATCATCATATCTCAAAACAATTACTAAGAATCACTTTTATTTTGTCCAATGATCTTCATGAAAGTTTTTATTATATCCTTCTTGGATATCTATCACTTTGGGACTAATTTTCATGTGTTGCTTTTGACAAGCTCAAACAAATATAAGTGAATATCGTGAGCATAATACTTCTTTCTCTCAAATTAATTTAAGTGAAGCAAGAGAGAATTTCTTGAAAATTTTACTAACTCTCAAATAAATCTAAGTGAAGAAAGAGAGAATTTCTTCAAAAATACTAAGCACACCATGCTCAAAAAGATATAAGTGAAGCACTAGAGCAAGTCCATAGCTCATAAAAAATTTAAGTGAAGCATAGAGAGCTATTCTAACAAGTCATGACATAATTTTGGCTCTCTCAAATAGGTGTGTCCAGCAAGGGATCAAGACATAAAGCACAAAATAAAACAAGCAAAGACTCATACCATACAAGACTCTCCAAGCAAAACACATAGTATGTGACGAATAAAAATATAGCTTCGAGTAAAATACCGATGGTTGTTAGAAGAAGGAGGGGATGCCACTCGGGGGCATCCCCAAGCTTAGTTGGTTGCTCATTTTTGGATAATAGCTTGGGATGCCGGGGCATCCCCAAGCTTAGGCTCTTCTACTCCTTATTCCTTCATCCATCGTAAGATAACCCAAAAACTTGAAAACTTCAATCACACAAAACTCAACAAAACCTTCGTGAGACCCGTTAGTATAAGAATAATAAATCACTACTACAAGTGATGTATCAAACCAATCCATATTTTGTTCTTGCATTATATCTACTGTGTTCTAACTTTTCTATGGAAAAAACTCATCAAAGAAAACCATAGAGCCATCAAAATAAGCACACAACACAAAGAAAATAGAATCTGCAAAACATAACAGTCTATAGAAATCCGGCTATTTCGAATACTTCTGTAAGTCCAAAAATTCTAAAAAATTAGGATGGCCTGAGCAATTTGTATATTGATCTACTACAAGTAGAATGGGTATTTTATCGCTCTCTGGTAAAAATGATAATTATTTACGTGAGTGCAAAAGTTTATGTTTTTACAGCAAGATCAAGCAAGTATCACCCAAGAAGATCCTAAAGGATTTACTTGGCACAAACACTAACTAAAACATAAAAAACACAATCATAACAGTAGCGTAATTGTGCTAACACTCAAAAACAAAAAGAAAAAAGCAAAAATAAATATTATTCATTGGGTTGCCTCCCAACAAGCGCTATAGTTTTACGCCCTTAGCTAGGCATAAAGCAAGGATCTAAGTTTTGTCATCTTTGTTTTTAACCTTCTTAGAGGTGCTTTCGTCATGGGGTTTTGTAAACACAACATAAAACATATGATCCATAGAAACCTTAGCATTCCTAAGTTGATGTTCATCATAACCTCTTTGATTCCCCGCAACAGTCCAATAGTAATGTTGGTTAACATTATTGAAAACTTGTTGGATTATATCTAGAACGGGGACTTCCTTTTTGAGATTCTCATCAAAGATTTTATTATCCCCAAGCAAATGTCTTAAATCATAATCACTATTGTAAAGAATTTCATCTATCACGGGTTTTTCACGATTCATACCATAAAAAATCAAAGATTTCCCTAGCTTCCCGTATTATGTAGTCAAACTCATTCATAAGAACGAGAGTGGCCAACTTTTTAGCCTAGGATTCTTTATAACGGGAAGCAAAAAAAACAATCTTTGCAAAGTAGGATGGGTACGTATAAATTTATTTTCAAGTTTCAGAACTAGTGCTGAAATAGCACCGCATAAGATCTAGTAGTTTTAAGTATAGGAGCATCATCAAAACTTAGATTCCCAACACAATTGAAAAATTCTTGGATACGTTCTTTCCCCATAATGTTCCCTTGCCCCAAGATAGAAGTTTTAGCATCTAGATTGCCCGTACATCCAATTTTAGGAGTTAGGCCATCATCTATTGGTGCCATACCGAAATCACCCATGATTGCAAGCAGAGGATAGATCTGACGAGAAAACGGCGAACGGAAAAGTGGGGCGAATAAAACGGCAAATTGTTGTGAAGTGGGGGAGAGGAAAATGAGAGGCAAATGGCAAATAATGTAAATTGCGAGGAGATGAGATTCGAGATTAGGAACCTGGTATATGTTGAAGATCCTCCTCGGCAACGGCACCAGAAATTCCTTTTGATGTCGCTTGAAGCTACATCGGTATTTCCCCAAAGAGGAAGGGATGATGCAGCACCGCGACGGTTGGTATTTCCCTCAGATATGAAACCAAGGTTATCAAACCAGTAGGAGAACCAAGCAACACAATGTAAACAACACCTGCACATAGATAACAAATCCTTGCAACCTGACGTGTTAAAGGGGTTGTCAATCCCTTTCGGGTAACGGTGCCAGAAATTGGTGCGTGACGGGAGAAAGTTGTAATAGATTGAATAAATGGATCACAAATAAAATCAAGTGCAGCAAAGTATTTTGGGTTTTTGTATTAATAGTTCTGAAAATAAAAGCAAATAAAAGTAGATCACAAAGGCAAATAATATGAGAAAGAGACCCGGGGGCCGTAGGTTTCAGTAGTGGCTTCTCTCGAGAAAAATAGCAAAACGGTGGGTGAACAAATTACTGGTAGGAAATTGATAGAACTTCAAATACTCATGACGATATCCAGGCAATGATCATTACATAGGCATCACATCTAAGATTAGTAGACCGACTCCTGCCTGCATCTACTACTATTACTCCACACATCGACCGCTATCAAGCATGCATCTAGTGTATTAAGTTCATGGAGAAATAGAGTAATGCAATAAGAACGATGACATGATGTAGACAAGATCTATCTATGTAGAGATAGACCCCATCATATTATCCTTAGTAGCAACGATACATACGTTTGGTTCCCCTTCTGTCACTGGGATCAAGCACCGTAAAATCGAACCCACTACAAAGCACCTCTTCCCATCGCAAGATAAATAGATCAAGTTGGACAAACAAAACCCAAATATCGGAGAAGAAATACGATGCTATAAGCAATCATGCATAAAAGAGATCAAAGAAACTCAAATACTTTCATGGATATAAAAAGATAGATCTGGTCATAAACTCAAAGTATCGATCCCAACAAACACACCTCAAAAGAGTTGCATCATATGGATCTCCAAGCGACCATTGTATTGAGAATCAAGAGATAGAGAGAGAGAGAGAGGAAGCCATCTACCTACTAACTACGGACCCGGAGGTCTACAAAGGACTACTCACGCATCATCGGAGCGGCACCAATTGTAACACCCATGATGCGGCTATATCTCCCATGTGTCGGGGCATGACTTAGAGGCATAACCGCATGGTAGGCATGTCACAAGAGGGGTAATCTTTACACATCCCATGTACTGAATAAGAAAGGGATAAAGAGTTGGCTTACAATCGCCACTTCACACAATACATAAATATATCATACATCATCCAGAATACAATCAAGGTCCGACTACGGAACCAAATAAAAGAAAGACAACCCCAAATGCTAGATCCCCGATCGACCCAACTGGGCTCCACTAATGATCAACAAGAAAATGAAACAACATAATAGACAAGATCTTCATCGAGCTCCCACTTGAGCTCGGTTGCGTCATCTGCACTGGTATCATCGGCACCTGCAACTATTTGGAAGTATCTATGAGTCACGGGGACTCAGCAATCTCACACCCTCGCGATCAAGACTATTTAAGCTTAAAGGTAGGAAAGGGTAGTGAGGTGGAGCTGCAGTAAGGACTAACCATATATGGTGGCTAACTTACGCAAATGAGAGCGAGAAGAGTAGCAAAGCACGGTCGAGAAGCTAATAGTGATCAAGAAGTGATCCTGAACCTACTTACGTTCAAGCATAACACGAGACCGTGTTCTCTTCTTGGACTCCGCCGAAAAGAGACCATCACGGGTATATACGCGGTTGATGCATTTTAATTAAGTTAAGTTTCAAGTTCTCTACAACCGGACATTAACAAATTCCCATCTGCCCATAACCGCGGGCACGGCTTTCGAAAGTTCAAAACCCTGCAGGGGTGTACCAACTTAGCCCATCACAAGCTCTCACGGTCAACGAAGGATATTCCTTCTCCGGGGAAGACCCGATCAGTCTCGGAATCCCGGTTACAAGACATTTCGACAATGGTAAAACAAGACCAGCAAAGCCACCCGATGTGCCGACATCCTGATAGGATCTGCACATATCTTGTTCTCAGGGCAACACCGGATTGTCCAGGATTCCGGTAGGCCAACCCAGAGTTGCCCCTGGTGGCCACCGGCGGCTGACAGGTTCGGACCAACACTTATACAAGCACTGGCCCGGGGGTTAAAATAAAGATGACCCTTGAGTCTGCAGAACCCAAGGGAAGGTGATAGGTTGTTAGGCAAATGTAAAACCAAGGTTGGGCCTTGCTGGAGGAGTTTTATTCAAAGCGAACTGTCAAGGGGTTCCCATAACACCCAACCGCGTAAGGGACGCAAAATCAAGGAACATAACACCGGTATGACGGAAACTAGGGCGGCAAGAGTGGAACAAAACACCAGGCATAAGGCCGAGCCTTCCACCCTTTACCAAGTATATAGATGCATTAAAGTAAACAAGATATAATAATGATATCCCAACAAATATCCATGTTCCAACATGGAACAAACTCCATCTTCACCGGCAACTAACAACGCTATAAGAGAGGCTGAGCAAAGCGGTAAGATAGCCAAACGACGGTTTGCTAGGAATGACGGGTTAGAGGCTTGACATGGCAATATGGGAGGCATGATATATCAAGTGGTAGGTATCGTGGCATAGCAATAGAGCGAGTAACTAGCAAGCAAAGATAGAAGTGATTTCGAGGGTATGGTCATCTTGCCTGCAAAGTTCTCAGAGTTGACGAAATCTTGATCCTCTTAAGCGTACTCAACAGGTTCCTCGATCACGTACTCGTCTCCCAGCTCTACCCAAGGCAAGAACACAAGCAAAGGAACAACAATCAACCACGTTGCAATGCACAAGCAACATGATGCAAAACATGGCATGATATGTGAGATGTGATATGCAATGCATATGCGTGTTCCAGAAGGAAAAGGATGAACAAGGCATCAACTTGGCAAACCAAGTGCGCCTCTGGAAATATAAGATGATTTCGGTCAAAATCGATATAAAGATCACCGGAATCGGATGCACGGTTTGCAAAAGGCAAGCAAAACAAGAATGGCACAATCTGCGATTAACAACACGATGCCATCTAGAATGCAACAAGAAACTAAGCTACAGCACTTCAACATAGCAACAAGGCATAATGAAATGTTCTACTCAAGATGCTTGACAAAACATGAACACTGAGCTACGGCTAAATCACACTAGAACAGGTTCAAACAAGCATGGAAAAAGTGCAAAAGATATCAGCTTCACAGACTTAGTGAAAATACTAACATGACAGAAAATAACATCAGGGAGCCATGTTTGGAGCAAGCAAACAACATGCTACATGAAGAAATCATAGCAATACAAGGCACGACATGAATCTACTAAATGCATAGAACAAAAGTCCCTTACTGGTCATGAGCCAAAAAGGCACAGAAGGTATGATGGCACCCATGTAAACATAGCAAGTATTGTTAACAGATTCAGACTTAGCAGAAAACAGGGCATGTCATAAACAGAATTATGAAGGCATCTTTGCGAGCTCAAAACACTCATCACAAAGCATTGCATGACAAGATAAGCATTCCTACAGCAATATGACATGTTCATGAAGCTAACCATGGCAAGAACAAGTTCATAGCATGCATGGATCAACTACAACAACCATGGCAAAATTGATTAACATGTAAACAAGCTACCAGGAACATTTTATAGAAAAAGTAGATCAAGATTAAGACATGCTAGGGCACTCCATAATTGCAAACAGGGGCATGGATGGATAGAGCACAACAATATGTCCAAATCATCCTTAATGAAGCAACTCAAAACAAGCATGTATCTCACTGTAGCATCATGGTTACATGGCATAAAAATAACAGCAGACCAAGGACTTAGCAAAATCCTAAGTCCCTGAAATCAGCAATAACACGAAGGCTACTTTGCATGCTTGTGCTAGTCACCACATTGATCACAAAAATATATGGCAAGCACCCCTGTAAAGATGGCATGACATAGATAAAAACACATGTATAGCTCATGCCCATATGCAGCACATAACGAATGTGACAAAAATAACAAAACCTCATACTCTGATAAGTAACAGGACCTAACAATTTATAGCACTCTTGCATCAATGATTTGGGCATCAAGACGGACTCAAACAAGCTTCCCACAATGGAATGAAATGAATAGCATCTCACAATGAACATTTTGATATCTCATATGCATGAAACGGAGCTACAGTCATGGAGTTATGATGCGATGAACATTGCCTGAAAATATCACAGATAAAGGACTTAGAGAAAATCAACCTCCGGAAACTGGACGTAGTGGTACAGGATGGAGAGATCCGGGGAGGAGATGCGCCATTTGGTTGGAGGGACCGGTGGATCTCGTCCCGGAGCGGGTCAACGTCCGCTCCAATGATCCTAGTGTTTCGGTGATCGCCGGAGAGGACGAAGGAGGGCGAGGGTGGCCCGATCCGGTCCGGCCCGACCGGATCTGGCCGCCGGCGGGGTCGGCAGATCCCAACGGCAGCGCGTGACTAGAGGACAAGGGACGGAGGCACTGGAGCCGAGGTGGTGGAGGAGACGGGGCGCTCCGGCAGCGGCGCGGGGCAGCGCTCCAGCGAGCTGGGAGGCGCGGCGGGAGCTGCGGTGGCGTCGCCGGCGAACAGGCGGCGGGGTGGAGGCGACGCCGTGCGAGCGACGTGGACGAGGTTGATGGCAGTGGAGCGGTGGCGTGCATTGGCGAGGTGACAGCCGGCGCGGGGCAAGGCGGGGGCGAAGGTGGCGGTGGCGGCAAGGTTCGGCGGCGGGGCCGGTGAGCGGCGACGAGCGCGGGCGGCGCTTCGGGCGGAGGCGGCGGGTCGGTTCGTGCCCGCGATGGGCTCAGCGGGCAACGGCCGCGGGGACGACGGCGGCGGACAGGTGGCGGCTCCAGATTGGGCAGGGGCAGTGGCGGACATGTCCGGGCGTGAGGGTGGACATGTCCGTCGGCGGGAGGAGGAAGAAGCTAGGGTTTTGTCCGCGAAAATGGAAGGGGAGGTGTTTATATAGGTAGAGGGAGGTAGGGATGTCCAAATGGAGTGTAGTTTTCGACCACGCGGTCGTGATCCGACGGGGGAGGACATGGGAGTGGTTTGGAAGGGTTATTGGACTGTTTTGGAGGGGTGTTGGGCTGCAACACACACGAGGCCTTTACGGTTCCCCGGTTAACTGCTGGAGTATCAAACAGACTCCAAATGACACGAAATTTGACAGGCGGTCTACCGGTGGTGTACCAAGGCCGCTTGGCAAATCTCGGGCCATTCCGAGAATGTTTAACACCCACTCACAAAAAGAGACAAAAGGGGGCGCCGAAGGACGTAGGAGTGTCAGATTGCAAAACGGACAATGGGGAAAAAGCTCGGATGCATGAGGAGCACGTATACAAATGAGATGCACATGATGACATGATATGAAATGCATGACATGAACAAAATACAAAACAAAGACAACAACCCCACCATGAAGGGAATCTTCTATCGCATCTCCAGAAAAGGCAAGAGTCGGAGTACAAATATGACCAGTTACATCCGGGGCGTTACAACACTCCACCACTACGAAAGGATCTCGTCCCGAGATCTAGGGTGGAACCGGAGGAAACGGAAGAGGAAGATAAGAGGTAAAACTAAGTTGCTTATTTGACAAATGAGTGAAACCAAAGAACCTTGAAAGGTTGAACAACTTGAAAGAAAGAAAGAATACAACGAAGATGAACAAAGTTGAAAAACACTCCGGTTAAATGGATAAGCAAAGGAAAGAACATGATATTTGTCAAAAAAATGGGATGATAGGTCGAAGCGTGCAACATCACAATGCCTCCGAAACAAAAGATAGAACGGATTGAAAGTAAAGAAGAAGAAAACAACATCTTCTACCTCGAATGAATTTGAAAGCATCCTTCCAAGAAGGTTATAGCAGAGTTGTTGGAAACCAACAAGGAAAAGAGTAAGCTTGTTGTGGGCTTATGGAAAACATCTCGAAATCTTGAGGTGAAATTCTGCCACTAACGGAAATGACAGATTGGAGCTTATGAACAAGGAGATGACAACTCCTTTCGCCGAGAGGATAGGAGAAAAACTTGGATCATTGATAGACACCACAATAAGCAACATTCCTTAGGGAAGGCTTTAGGTGAAATATAACCCAAGATAACTCCAATGAAGAGGTTGACGGGTTGCAAAGTATCTCCTGAACGAAGAGAAAATGATGGGTTTAAAATATCTCATTCTTAACAACTTGTGAATCATGAAACATGAAAGAAAAATTGGCAAGAATGGCATATCACCATCCCAAAAGATAAGGTAGAAATAATTGCACTTTGGAATGCAAGATGAAGAATGCTTGAACTCCTCTGAAAAGAATCTCGATGCACACTTCGAGAAGGAACTAAATCCTTTATGAACCATCATGTGAAGCCTCCATGAAGAACTCCGGTAACAAAAGGATGATCAAACGAAAGGAAAGAGAAGTTGAAAACACAAGGTGAAGCCTTGCGATGATTTAGATGGAGCTTCGCGACGAGATAAAGCGGAAAAACTTGGAACTCCGAAAAAGAAAGATGAACAAAAGAAATCAAGAATTTTGATGAACCTCCGGAATAAGGAATTAATCAGTTGGATGAAACAAGAATAAGAATTACATTATGCTTATCCTTCATCAATTAAATTGATGACAAGCAACGGATTTGGCATACTACTTATTCTCATTGAAAGGATTAAGAGAGATATAGCGTAAACTTGGGAAGGTCTTCAACGAACCACCGGTAGGATTGGAAAGAACGAATGAATTGATATGATAACCAAGGAAGAGAATTCTTGAACGAACCACCATAAAAATATAAAATGAACGAAGAAAAGATAAGGAAACACCGGGAAGAATTAGAGAATGAATGAAGATACTTGAGGGAATTTAGATACATGAGAACAAAGAGATCATGAGCTGATTAGAGAATATTTGAATGATGCACCGGAAGATTTCAAGAACTAGAGCTGAAAGCTGGAATGAATAATTCTGAAATGATGGGCTCCGGAGAATCAAACTAAAAAGAATCTTGAATTGCTCCGGATGGGTGAAAAGAATTCTCACAATCAAAAACAATTACGAGAGGATGGCATCAAGCTAGAATCACGATCTTTGAGAGAATGGATAAGATTTGGAGGGAAAATCTTATTCGGTCATCAAATCCGAGAATGACAACGAGAAACACCACCATGAGTTGTTGAGATACTCCGGGATGACGAATAGAAAGGTTGAGCCAACGATGAAAATAATTTGGAAGATCTTGGAGAAATGCATATGACTGATGATAATTCATTCTTACGTCAAACTTGGAGAAGAATTCTAGAGTAACTCCGGGAAAGAAAAGAGTCAGGTAAGATCCTGGGAAAAGACATGTGGGTTAGGGCTCACTCAAAAGAAACACCGTTGAACGATTTAAAAGATAGATTGCGCCATTTGAATTAAATGACTTGAATAAGGTAAGACCTCGAAATAGCTTGAACGGATGCAGAGTGGAAACACGAATCTTCGAGATATCTTCAGCACTCCGGAACAATTGAATAACAAGCGGGGAATGATTATGAGGTGCACCGGCATGAAAAAACATTTGAAACGAGGAAAAGGATATGATCAACAAAGCTTGAATTGAATCCAGTGGAGAAGAAAAAAGAACGAAGAATGAGGAACTTGAAGCTCCCTTAGCATCTTCATAAGAAATACCGGGTAAAACATTGAAAGAAAAGACTGAAGAGACTTCTCAGAAATAAAAGCATACTTGGATAAGAAATCAGAGTCCTTGAAGGAAAAGGGTGGGAGGGCGGGAAAACAAAAGCAACTTGTCCATATGGAATGGATACCATCTAGAAAACTTAAGAGTTAATCTTACGGATGTTGAAATGATCGGATCCACTTGAAGAGAAACACGCCGGTTGAAAAGGATTGACAAGACGATCTCGATGATCAAGAAGGATTAGCATTCACATAAAAATATGAGAACACCGCTAAGGAAAGAGGCATGGAATCAATATTTGACTTCGAAGCAACTCGAATACCACAAATAAAAGAAAACAAAGGATTGGCTTGCAAAATAAGCTGGAAACAAACATATGATAGATCCCATATCGTATCATGTGTCTGTTGGAAATATATCCTACGTGATACTTGAATTCCCACTTATAAACTCCCAAAATTTTCTGGTTATGCAATCAGGTGTTGGGGATACAGGGGAATCATAATATCTCACCCAAACTAACAATTCCTACATCCAGTTGTATCCATCCTTCAACACATAACCAAGAAACCTTTAGAAATCGTTTACCTCAACCTTTGAAAAGCATCCGTTATACGAGTTATGGAAATACTCCTGAACTCCCGCCCCAGTACTGGGTGGTGTCGAGGTTATCTCACCAACAACTGCATAAAGAGATATTTGATGTCGGCGAACTCAGGTATTCCAGAACTGCAACGATAAAATTTTGACGACAACACCTCGGAGCTCAACTCCCCGGGACACTGCCACAACCCCTAAATGTCAGGAGGCACCAACAATAATATTCTCGTCACAAAACCATCGGAGCGATTCCAAGATACCCGTGTGATCCTAAAAAATCGTGAAATTTGAGGAGAGAAGAGTCAAAACTCTACGTCAGGAGGCCTCACCAGAGCGACGAAGGGGCTGAGGAGTAAAAATAATCCTACTCTCCGATATATATAATCCTAAGACTCAAAACATTTTCTTCTAGACTCAACAACGTCAGCGATTTGATCAAGCAGGGGCTCATAAGTCGGGGAAGGCTCTGATACCAACTTGTAACACCCACGATGCGGCCATATCTCCCGTTGTGCCGGGGCACGACTTAGAGGCATAACCGCATGGTAGGCATGTCACAAGAGGGGTAATCTTTACACATCCCATGTACTGAATAAGAAAGGGATAAAGATTTGGCTTACAATCGCCACTTCACACAATACATAAATATATCATACATCATCTAGAATACAATCAAGGTCCGACTACGGAACCAAATAAAAGAAAGATAACCCCAAATGCTAGATCCCCGATCGACCCAACTGGGCTCCACTACTGATCAACAGGAAAACGAAAAAACACAACGGACAAGATCTTCATCGAGCTCCCACTTGAGCTCAGTTGCATCATTTGCACTGGTATCATCGGCACCTGCAACTGTTTGGAAGTATCTGTGAGTCACGAGGACTCAGCAATCTCACACCCTCGCGATCAAGGCTATTTAAGCTTAAAGGTAGGAAAGGGTAGTGAGGTGGAGCTGCAGCAAGGACTAACCATATATGGTGGCTAACTTACGCAAATGAGAGCGAGAAGAGTAGCAAAGCACGGTCGAGAAGCTAATAGTGATCAAGAAGTGATCCTGAACCTACTTACGTTCAAGCATAACACGAGACCGTGTTCTCTTCCCGGACTCCGCCGAAAAGAGACCATCACGGGTATACACGCGGTTGATGCATTTTAATTAAGTTAAGTGTCAAGTTCTCTACAACCGGACATTAACAAATTCCCATCTTCCCATAACCGTGGGCACGGCTTTCGAAAGTTCAAAACCCTGTAGGGGTGTCCCAACTTAGCCCATCACAAGCTCTCACGGTTAACGAAGGATATTCCTTCTCCGGGGAAGACCCGATCAGTCTCGAAATCCCGGTTACAAGACATTTCGACAATGGTAAAACAAGACCAGCAAAAGCCACCCGATGTGCCGACATCCTGATAGGATCTGCACATATCTCGTTCTTAGGGAAACACCGGATTGTCCAGGATTCCGGTAGGCCAAACCAGAGTTGCCCCTGGTGGCCACCAACGGCTGACAGGTTCGGACCAACACTTATACAAGCACTGGCCCGGGGGGTTAAAGTAAAGATGACCCTTGAGTCTGCAGAACCCAAGGGAAGGTGATAGGTTGTTAGGCAAATGTAAAACCAAGGTTGGGCCTTGTTGGAGGAGTTTTATTCAAAGCGAACTGTCAAGGGGTTCCCATAACACCCAACCGTGTAAGGGACGCAAAATCAAGGAACATAACACCGGTATGACGGAAACTAGGGCGGCAAAAGTGGAACAAAACACCAGGCATAAGGCCGAGCCTTCCACCCTTTACCAAGTATATAGATGCATTAAAGTAAACAAGATATAATAATGATATCCCAACAAATATCCATGTTCCAACATGGAACAAACTCCATCTTACCTGCAACTAAGAACGATATAAGAGGGGCTGAGCAAAGCGGTAACATAGCCAAACAACGGTTTGCTAGGAATGATGGGTTAGAGGCTTGACATGGAAATATGGGAGGCATGATATAGCAAGTGTTAGGTATCGCGACATAGCAATAGAGCGAGCAACTAGCAAGCAAAGATAGAAGTGATTTCGAGGGTATGGTCATCTTGCCTGCAAAGTTCTCAGAGTTGACGAAAGCTTGATCCTCGTAAGTGTACTCAACAGGTTCCTCGATCATGTACTCGTCTCCTGGCTCTACCCAAGGCAAGAACAAAAGCAAAGGAACAACAATCAACCACGGTGCAATGCACAAGCAACATGATGCAAAACATGGCATGATATGCGAGATGTGATATGCAATGCATATGCGTGTTCCGGAAGGAAAAGGATGAACAAGGCATCAACTTGGCAAACCAAGTGTGTCGATGGAAAGATGAGATGATTTCGGTCGAAATCGATATAAAGATCACCGGAATCGGATCCACGGTTTGCAGAAGGCAAGCAAAACAAGAATGGCACAATCTGCGATTAACAGCACGATGCCATTTAGAATGCAACAAGAAACTAAGCTACTGCATTCCAACATAGCAACAAGGCATAAGGAAGTGTTCTACTCAAGATGCTTGACGAAAAATGAATACTAAGCTACGGCTTAATCACACTAGAATAGGTTCAAACAAGCATGACAAAAGTGCAAAAGATATCAGCTTCACAGACTTAGTGAAAATACTAACATGACAGAAAATGACATCAGGAAGCCATGTTTAGAGAAAGCAAACAACATGCTACAGGAACATATCGTATCAATACAAGGCATGACATGAATCTACTAAATGCATAGAACAAAAGTGCCTTACTGATCATTAGCCAAAAAGGCACACAAGGTATGATGGCACCCATGTAAACATAGCAAGTATTGTTAACAGATTCAGACTTAGCAGAAAACAGAGCATGGCATAAACAGAATTATGAAGGCATCTTTGCGATCTCAAAACACTCATCACAAAGCCTTGCATGACAAGATAAGCATTCCTACAGCAAGATGACATGTTCATGAAGCTAACCATGGCAAGGACAAGTTCATAGCATACATGGATCAACTACAACAACCATGGTAAAATTGATTAACATGTAAACAATCTGCCAGGAACATTTTATAGCAAATGTAGCGCAAGATTAAGACATGCTAGGGCACTCCATAATTGCACATAGGGGCATGGATGGATAGAGCACAACCATATGTCCAAATCATCCTTAATGAAGCAACTCAAAACAAGCATGGATCTCACTGTAGCATCATGGTTACATGGCATAAAAATAACAGCAGGCCAAGGACTTAGCAAAATCCTAAGTCCCTGAAATCAGCAACAACATGAAGGCTACTTTGCATGCTTGTGCTAGTCACCACATTGATCACAAAAATACATGGCAAGCACCCCTGTAAAGATGGCATGGCATAGATCAAAACACATGTAGAGCTCATGCCCATATGCAGCACACAACGAATGTGACAAAAATGACAAAACATCATACTCTGATAAGTAACAGCACCTAACAATTTATAACACTCTTGCATCAATGATTTGGGCATCAAGATGGACTCAAACAAGCTTGGCACAATGGAATGAAATGAATAGCATCTCACAATGAACATTTTGATATCTCATATGCATGAAACGGAGCTACGGTCATGGAGTTATGATGCGATGAACATGGCCTGAAAATATCACAGATAAAGGACTTAGAGAAAATCAACCTCCGGAAATTGGACGTAGTGGTACGGGATGGAGAGATCCAGGGAGGAGATGCGCCATTTGGTTGGAGGGACCGGTGGATCTCATCCCGGAGCGGGTTCCGGTGATCGCCGGAGAGGACGAAGGAGGGTGAGGGTGGCCGGATCTGGTCCGGTCCGACCGGATCTGACCGCCGGCGGGGTCGGTGGAGCCCAACGGCGGCGCGCGACAAGAGGACGAGGGACGGCGGCGCTGGAGCCGAGGTGGTAGCGGAGACGAGGCACTCCGGCAGCGGCGCGGGGCAGCGCTCCAGCGAGCTGGGAGGCGCGCCGGGAGCTACGGTGGCGTAGCCGGCGAACAGGCGGCGGGGTGGAGGCGACGCCGTGCGAGCGGCATGGAGGAGGTCGACGGTAGCGGAGCAGTGGCGTGCGCCAGTGAGGTGGCGGCCGGCGCGGGGCAAGGTGGGGGCGAAGGTGGTGGTGGGGGCGAGGTTGGGCGGCGGGGCCGACGAACAGCGACGAGCGCGGGCGGCGCTTTGGGCGGAGGCGGCGGGCCGATTCGGGCCTGCGCGGGCCCGCGATGGGCTTGGCAGGCCATGGTCGCGGGGACGACGGCGGCGGACAGGTGTCGGCTCCGGATTGGGCAGGGGCGGTGGCGGACTTGTCCGGGCGTGAGGGTGGACGTGTCCGTCAGCGGGAGGAGGAAGAAGCTAGGGTTTCGTCCGCGAAAAATGGAACGGGAGGTGTTTATATAGGTAGAGGGAGGTAGGGATGTCCAAATGGAGTGTAGTTTTCGACTACACGATCATGATCCGACGGCGGAGGACATGGGAGTGGTTTGGAAGGGTTATTGGACCGTTTTGGAGGGGTGTTGGGCTGCAACATACACAAGGCCTTTACGGTTCCCCGATTAACCGTTGGAGTATCAAACGAAATCCAAATGACACGAAATTTGACAGGTGGTCTGCGGTGGTGTACTAAGGCCGCTTGGCAAATCTCGGTCCATTCTGAGAATGTTTAACACCCGCTCACGAAAAGAGACAAAAGGGGGCGCCGGAGGACGTAGGAGTGTCGGATTGCAAAACAGACAACGGGGAAAAAGCTTGGATGCATGAGACGAGCACGTATGCAAATGAGATGCACATGATGACATGATATGAAATGCATGACATGAACAAAATGCAAAACGAAGACAGAAACCCCACCACGAAGGGAATCTCCTATCGTATATCCGGAAAAGGCAAGAGTCGGAGTACAAATATGGCAAGTTACATCCGGGGCGTTACACCAATGGAGGTGGTGAACCCCATCCGAGATGGTGTATAGATTGGATCTGGTGGTTCTAGCTCTGCGGCGGCTGGATCAATATTTCGTCAACTCTCCTAGGGTTTTGGGGATATTTGGGTATTTATAGATCAAAGAGGCGGTCTGGGGGAACCCGAGGTGGGCACAACCCACCAGGGCACGCTTGGGCCTCCTGGCGCCCCCTGGTGGGTTGTGCTCCCCTCGGGGCACCCCCCCAGGCACAACCAGGGCCTGTTGTGTTCCTTCTGGCCCATTAAAATTCTCCATAAAGTTTCATGGCATTTGGACTCCGTTTGATATTGATTTTCTACGATGTAAAAAAACATGGAAAAAACAACAACTGGCACTTGGCACTATGTCAATAGGTTAGTACCAAAAAATGATATAAAATGACTATAAAATGATTATAGAACATCCAAGATTGATAATATAACAGCTTGGAACAATAAAAATTATAAATACGTTGGAGACGTATTGGACGACACTAGCTTGCTAAGATAGCTCTATGCTAGCAGCAGAACAACTCGTAGCAGCGGAATAACTTCTAGTAGCGGAACAACGACAATGGTTATGAACTCCACTCTGTACGGACTCTGGCTGGGACACGGCCTAACTCACAAACTCGGGATCCTCAATAAGCAATCAATCACAACATTACCTGCAATCTGGCATGATACACCAAGTGAGTACTTTGAATGTACTCACAAGCTCATAGAACCAAAAGCAATCAAGAGAAACCATAACATGGCAATTACAGGTTAATTATTGATGATGAACATGGTACTACTAAAACAACATGAGAGTGAACATGGCATGTACATGTCAATCATGATATGAAAGTGATGATACTAGAACTAGCATGCAGGGGAGTCGACATTTTAGGTCTCATGGACCAACTTACTCATCTAAGAGGTTATCTCATAACCACTATAGATATTAATCTTACTGTCATGATCATCACACGATCACCTCTTGTCAACCAACATCGGTATCAATGACACCATCGTGATCATCACATATCCGCAAAGAGCTCGACCTTTATCCGTGATCATCGCATGACCGCATAAAGATCAACCAACTTCTTTCCTCATGGAATCGTGGTTGCTTATTATTCAAATTATTATTATTGTTGACCCACATTGTGACCTACTACGAACTATGTCCATGACTGAGGACACAACTATCGATGGATTATACACTCTGCAGAGGTTAGTACACTGTACCCACACCACGGGACTCATGGCCTCGTGCTCCCATTCAGGTGGACCAACTACGTTCCAACAAAACCAATATATTGCATGGCATTCCCCCGGTCACTCCAACAAACTTCCCATTGGGGTATGTCATGGGTGGCCCCGATCTCAACACGTGACATCCGCCACCTTTGTGGCTGCCACCGTCATGGCAAAACAAAACATTGTCGTCCCAAATGGAGACACTGGTATTCCATTCAACTCGAGCACACAAGGCTATGGCTGCCTACCTGACTAGGGTAGCGCGCACAAATGACCTTCCTTAGTTGGAGGCAATGGCGAGAGGCATGGCAATAGATTGAATTACGGCCTCCCCATCCAGACAAGTGTGGCTGCACTGGTGAGCTCGATTTGGTGGTACTATAACTCAGCCAACAGATTTCTTCAAGTTTGATTAATGTTAGGTTTAACTTGAATGGGGATGAGCTGAGCCATAGCAAAATAGCATGATGAAATGACAATTCATATGAGCATGATATCAACATATAAGCATGGATGGGAAACATAGCCATTTAGCATATGAATCTTAACATTAACCACAATAAATCATTTTGTCTGCGGGATGCAAATGAGCATGGCATAGTGATGATCATATCTTACAAGTATTTTCATAACAAACCATAACTATTCATGTGAGCGTATCATTATCAATAGCATCAGAAATGATTACAAGAATGAAACATGATAATAATAACATTAGTAATTAATCATTTAACTAACTAGATGCAAATGAACATGGCATAAGAATGAGCATGGATTCACAAGCATTTTCCTAACATTAACAAAACAATTACATGAGCACACAATTATTCAATCATGCAAGTGAAAACCATGGCTATTGCAATGTCATCATGCAAATGGTTGTTGTCGGTGTCAAAACCGGCGGATCTCGGGTAGGGGGTCCCGAACTGTGCGTCTAGGCCGGATGGTAACAGGAGGCAAGGAACATGATGTTTTACCCAGCTTCGGGCCCTCTTGATGGAGGTAAAACCCTACGTCCTGCTTGATTAATATTGATGATATGGGCAGTACAAGAGTAGATCTACCACGAGATCAAGGAGGCTAAACCCTAAAAGCTAGCCTATGGTATGATTGTTGTATATTGTCTATCGACTAGCCTGGCCCTGGTTTATATAATGCACCAGAGGCCTAGGTTAACAAGAGTCCTAGCCGAATATGCCGGTGGGGAGAAGTCCTTGTCTTGATCGCCAAGTCTTGTGGAATCTTCCTTGTATGCGGCAGCTGTCCGAACTGGCCCATGAGCATACGGCCACGGGGGTCCTCGGTCCAATCTATCAGATCGGGAGATGACGTGTTGAGTACCCCCTAGTCCAGGACACCGTCAGTAGCCCCCTGAACCGGTCTTCAAGTTAGGGACGCTCCTCGATTCTTCCGAACTGTTCTTCATCTTCGGTCGTCGGTCTTGAAAACTGGTTCAACAAATCTTCTCATCTTCGATCTTGAGGATCGCCGAAATGCATTCGACGAGTTTACATGTCGGGTATCCGAGGAGCCCCTTTAAGTTTCCGGCCTTTATCAATGCCTTGTTATTTTTATGCCACACCTCGGGTTTGAAGTTGTTCCCAGGAGGCAGTGTCCTCTTGCGTCCGAGCTCCAACGCCAGACTGCATTCGAGGTATCTTTTGCAGCCGAGCACCAACGCCGGACTATGTATCCGAGCTCCAACGCCGGACTGTATCCGAGCTCCAACGCCGGACTATATCCGAGGTGTCATATCACCTTGGTTCAAAAAAGTTTGAAGGAGTTTAGCCGAGCTTAATGCCGGAAATGCCCTCTATGGAGCCAGCCACTAGCGCCCGAGCTTTATGCCGGACTGCTTCCGAGGTGGTGCACCACCCCGAATGTGGGCCGATTTTTGTGAATATTTTTTATTGGTGCAATTTATTCTCTGCCGAGATATATAGCCAGTAGCCCTCAAGGTGTGTATCGTTCTAAAACCCGAGATGCACCTGAAGGATGATGTAAGACCGCTGATCCTAGTAGCCGCTGAGACTCAGGTTGATTTGCAAAATCGGCCTGAGGATCAAGTCCAAGCTCGGCAGAATACTTCGGGACACTAAAAGCGGTGTGCTCAGTCCTCAAGACTCAGGTTGGGTGCGGCCGACCAACCTGAGGATCAAAATCTCCTCGGAAACTATATTGCACATAAAATTTTCTGCATTGGGCAAGCAATGCAGTAGCCCCCGAGACACTGGTCGGGTGGCAACACCAGATCAGGGGATCGATGTGCCCCTTTAATATTTGTAAATAATAAGCCCGAAGCCCAGTAGCCCCCGAGCCTTAATGCGGGCACGGGTGGCCGAATTAAGGATCAATATCCATAGTAAAATCACAAATTATGTGTAATGACTCTATGTATCCAAGTACTTTACGGCATTAATGCTCAGATCCGCATTGTACAAAACTTTGTTGACCGACCATCGGCTTCCACCTCCTCGGCCAGTAGCCAAGGAGTGTTTGTCCTACTTTATAAAACCTTTATGAGGGCAAAGATTTACAACAAACAAGGCAATCTGGCCATACGGTTTTACAAACAAAGGTACGCAGAGAGTTATATTACTGTTTAACAGAAGAAATGTCTTCCAAAGAAAATAGTCCCGCTATCGGTTCCTTTCTTTGGGTTGTCATGCTAAGCATGATCATTAAACCTCAGCTCTAATGTAAGAGCAAAATATTGAGGATTTAGTTTGGGAGGCCAGTTAATAGCCCCCGGTAGTGTTCGGCGACAGTCGGGGTCAAGCCGTAAACACTTCGGCTAATGCTATGAATGGCCCATCATTTAACATAGTCATCAGATCTTTGACCAGTTTACGCTTATTGTGAAAGTTAGTCTTCGGCTTTCTCCACTCAGGTGCTTAACCATGTGAGCTGGAAGCACAATCGCAGTGGTTCTCCCTTTGCACGCCTAGCCGAACAAAACGGAACGTAGGAAGCAAATGCAGGAGCCGGGCAACCCAACTATTGACCGAAGACACAATTCGAAACCGATGCATATATAGCAATATCTGAGAATGTTTTTGCCGAATCCCTAAAGGTCTCCGGCGTTGCACTGCGAGACTAATGCTGGAAAAGCACAAATAGTTTAAAAGTGCCAAAAAAGCTTGGAAAACCAAGAAACGTCAGTAAAAACATGACGTCCGAACAATATCAAGTGTTCGGTGCGAATCCGAAAATTGGTTTTTAGAAAAAAAAAGAGTGCTTCTGTCGTGCTTTAACATTACACATCCGATCTCAAGACTTCAAGCGGGTCAGCCTACAGCTGGCTATTGACCACACACTCACGTCGAAAAAAGGAGCGATAGAAAAAGACTTTGCAACGACCAAGAAGAAAACACATTTACTATAAAATAGCTCATATAAATTTAAGAGCCCCCAAGTGACTTGGGTGAAAGAATGATTTCATGTACCGAAGTACTTATATCATATCTATGTTCAACCGAACTTTAAACACATCTTAACCGACCGTCAGCTTCTCCCTCTTTGGTCAAGGACCGAAAAGTGTTATGTACTCCATCGATCGAGAATATCGACGGTGTTTCCAATAACCAGGCAATCGGGCCATAAGGCTGTAACAGACAAAGCGCGCTTAGGGAACTTATGCTATATTACCATGAAGTGTAAGAAGCATCTTCGAAGAAAATAGTACCCCCACCGATACCTTTCTTCGGTGCTCATTGTTATTATGAGACTTGTGCAATAGATTTTTTGTACTCATGAGTTCCGTTGTGTGCCGACCATCATTGAATAACTATAAGAGCGCTAGCTTTCGGCTTCACCCAGTCTGAGGTCCGGCTCGGGTGACCCGATCGTGACAATCGCAGAGGTGCTCCCTTTACTCCCTAGCCGAACAATCGGGAACGTAGGGGTAAACACAGGAGCGAGGCAACCCAACTTGCAAATCGCTTAAGTCAATGTGGTGCATATTGTGGCGTAATACACGAACAAGGAACGAAGCCGTACAAGTATAATCATATGCAACAGGAAAAGCTTCATAAAGGAAGCCCCCAAGTAAACGGGGTATTTGAATTTATGCGTCACAAACAAAGTTTGGACAAGGAAATTTTTAGAAGCAACTTTTTTCCAAAAAAGTATAATGCTTGGTCGAACCGAACGCAAGTTAGAAATTAAAGCTTTGAGCATGAAAGCGACTTAGCTGGTTAATGTGTTCGGTATTGATGACGCGGTCCGAGCTTGATGCGGGGCAAGGTTCCATCCCTCAAGCCGATCCCGAGGTGGCGGAGCGGAGAGCTTGACACGCCGAAGTGGTGACATAGAACGATCAATGCAGACCGGCAGAGTGACGCCGAAGTCCCGGGATCATTTTCATGTGCACAAAAAATAGTGCAAACCAGAGATAATAGTAATATTGATAATTAAAAAAATCATTGCATAATAAATAATTTATGCAAAGTGAGTAATAAAAGAAATATGGCCTGGCGCTGAAGTCAAGTCGATGCAGGGCGTCGGCGTGATGTGGTAAAGGCGTGGCAAAGCCTGAATTCGCAGGTCGGTCCGAGCTCCGAGTGCGGCATTCACCGGACTATGTACGGAAACTGACCGAACCACCATGCGACTGTCGTTAATGCAGCCACCATTTGATAGACCTGTGTACATATGACGGACAAACCAGAGTAATAATTCTTTGGGAAAAATGAACCCAAACAAGCAATCCGAAGGAAGGTGATTCCTAAAATTGGGACCCGCTCCGCACACCCATTGCCTGATGGGCGATAAAACGACGGCATGGCAATGCTGGTAAAGGTTGACTCGTCGAGGCAAAGCCCTCGGCCCAGCTAACGTGACGGAGCTGGTCGACTAGTGACGCCGAAGTGTCCGGAGT
This sequence comes from Triticum dicoccoides, assembly GCF_002162155.2. NCBI lineage: Eukaryota > Viridiplantae > Streptophyta > Magnoliopsida > Poales > Poaceae > Triticum > Triticum dicoccoides. The sequence continues at coordinate 500,814,578 of NC_041382.1, read as the reverse complement.
AGGTTGATGAAGAGATGGTGAAGCCCCCGGTCCAGTCGAGATGTCGAAGCCTCGATGTCAGCCGATGAGTCGAAGTAGGTCGGCGTGATGGACACCAGCTTAAAAAAGAAATAGTGCGGCCCTGTCGATGCAGGTCGTGACGTGGTCGATGCCGGCTTGATGAAGCGACCGTGCGGCGATGCCGGTATGCCCGCTCCGTGTAATCCGTGGGGCGGCGATGTTGGTGATGATTTATCCTTCGCGATGCCGGGCTCTTATTCGGCTTGCCAAAATGATGATCCGAAGAAGTTGAGCTCGGCTCAACAAAGTGACGCCGTGTCTAGCGCAGGTCGGCAGCCGTGGAGTAATATTGCCGGACTGGTTTGACACCAGCATGATGTTGAAGATCATGTTCAAAAGATCTTACAGTTAGTGGGATATGTTCGGGAACAAAACACAATACCCCATACAAAACTTCCTTCAAAAGGGATGTCCGAAATCCTGTTCATAAAAAAAATGAACTCGGGTCGGATTCGTTTTCGCGCAGAAAACAGATCCGAAAAGTGATGCACTAATCGGAAGGTTCCCGGAGTTTGGATGGTCGGATCGAGCCGAAATTTTGAGAGGTGGTAGATATAGGAATTCCGCAGCCGATCAACGGTTGGATCTTCCAAAGGACGTCCGAGCTAGAAGCCGGACACCACGCCCTAAACTCATCCAAATTCCCGTCCAGATTTGACAGGGCTCCGGTATATCGTGGATTGCCAGAGATTCCTCCATCGGAACTCGACGAAATTTTCCAGGGTTGTTGTAGACTCAATTCCGCACAATTCCACCAAAGCGACCGTCAAAGCGATACTCGAGGAGGTGGTGGTGGCAGATACGAGTTCGCTATCCAGAAAAATAGCACGGTCGCTTGAGGGCAATGTTGACGTTGAGCCCCCGAGCTCCATAGGTGATTCCTCCGTGATCTTGATAGAGATCGGAGTTGATGTTTGATGAAGGCCCTCGTACGGACATGGTGATCCGAACACGGGGCGCAATTCTTGGTCGAACCAAGGTGACCAGTCGAGCTGGTGACGAAGATGCCGAAGTCGTAGTTGATCTGCAGGCGAGCCATCGATCCTTTTGTCGATCACACAGCGGAACTCTCAATGAAAGCACCAATGTCGGTGTCAAAACCGGCGGATCTCAGGTAGGGGGTCCCGAACTGTGCGTCTAGGCCGGATGGTAACAGGAGGCAAGGAACATGATGTTTTACCCAGGTTCGGGCCCTCTTGATGGAGGTAAAACCCTACGTCCTGCTTGATTAATATTGATGATATGGGTAGTACAAGAGTAGATCTACCACGAGATCAAGGAGACTAAACCCTAAAAGCTAGCCTATGGTATGATTGTTGTATATTGTCTATCGACTAGCCTGGCCCTGGTTTATATAATGCACCAGAGGCCTAGGTTAACAAGAGTCCTAGCCGAATATGCCGGTGGGGAGAAGTCCTTGTCTTGATCGCCAAGTCTTGTGGAATCTTCCTTGTATGCGGCAGCTGTCCGAACTGGCCCATGAGTATACGGCCATGGGGGTCTGCGGCCCAATCTATCAGATCGGGAGATGACGTGTTGAGTACCCTCTAGTCCAGGACACCGTCAGTTGTCATGGCTTGCATGGGGTTGAAGAAATCACCCTCAAGAAGTGCGAGAAGCTCGCGAATTTTTTTGCCAGAAAAGTTTCTCTCTTGAGGGGGGCTGAATCGGAATTGTGGTTAAAAAGATATGGTCGTTCGTTAGGCAGAAAACAAACAAAAATATGTTTATTTCTGTCCTTAACGGACGAACGCCGCTATTTAACCCTTTCGGCCGGCGGCTGAAAACAGAAGACATACTTCGGAGAAATACGCTTTCCGCAAAGGGAAAGGGCATTCCTGGCCGAAGCACCAGTGAAATACGCCTTCTCAAGCATAAAACATATTTTTGGAAATACGTATCCACTTAAACTGAGCGGGCCCAGCCGGCTGTCACTTACACGCGGAACCCACCCACCTCTCCCTCTCTCTCTCTCTCTCTCTCTCTCTCTCTTCTTGGCTTCCTTCTTCTTCCTCCAATTGACACAGAGAAGAGGCTTGGCCGGCATGCCCCGACGAGGATTTCGGGTGGCCCCAACCACCGTTGTCGCCGGCTGGCATACCGGCGTGCTTGTCACGCCGAGCCGCACTCAACCAGGGGTAGCACGGACCCTGGGAAGGGCGGGCTTGAGCGCTCCTTCGTACATGGCGGCGATCGGCAACGAGCGATGATCAGCAGGGTGCTCCGCTGGTGGAACGATGGGGAGACAGATCGGGAGGGCCCCGCCGAGGCTAGGAGAGCACCTTTGGGGATGGCTAGAGGGAGAGAGGGGCTCAGTTGGCTCGAATTTAGGCGAAGGGCAGTGGCGGTCATGGCGGGCGGAGGGAAGCAATTTGAGACCGAGAGCTCGAGCTATTCATCAAGGAGGGTGCTAGGATGAAGATGGAGGCTGATGTGATGCTTAAGAGTCTCGGGGGAGGGATATATATAGCCGAACAAGGGGAGCCGGGGAGCGCGGCCTCGGCGACGCGTATGCCGATGCTCTGGGGCGAGGAGACCACACGGAGGGAGGGGCATGGTTGTGACAACGCGTTGGCCGTGCGCTGGAGCTTCGGGAGAGCTAAAGGAGGAAGGAGACAGGAGGAAAATGACAGCGAGGTCATGGGAAAGCACTGTGCTGTGGCAGAGGTTGCTCATAGAGAAAGAAGCAGGAGGGAGATATGGTTCCAAAGCGGTGGCAGGCAAAGAACCATTGGGTGTAGCCAGTAACCACATCTTCTATTCTTCAATAGTTGCAACCCACTAACTATTTTTTTCCTAAACATGAGAGCCTTCTACACCAATAAACAATGCATGTCCACCACATTGCTAATCTATCTACTACGTCACTAATTATTTTTTCATGCATGCAACCCTTTCACATCAACAATTCATGCTTCGCATGCATGTAATCCACCTCATGCATGATTTTCCCTGGGAGTTAAGTCATGTAAGACACTTTTATATTTGTTTTTGCATTAATTTTAGTCTTCTACTCCATCTGATCCATATTACTTGTTGCTCAAACGAATGTATCTAGCACTGAAATACATCTAGATAGATCCGTTTGAGCGACAAGTAATATTGATCGGAGGGAGTACTACTTATTCAAACATATTTTTAATACGGTTCCCGTACCAATGCATAGGGCATCGTCTAGTTACTTATTGATGAGGACATCAATATCATTGTTATAACCACAACCCTTGCTGCTATATATACTGGACCAATTACTAGAGCTCATTGCACGCCAATTGAATTATCAGGTACTTTCGTTTCTTGGTAACGATTCTAATGTTCATGAGAATATGATGCTGCCTAAATTGGATACATTTGTTTTGCTTATAAATGAAGGGCCTAGCTTGGACAAGAAAGATGAACCTTGGAGCAAGTTCAAGCATGGAGATGATGGCATGCACAAGGGGAACAAGAACAGAGTTATAAGTGATGATTCTAGGACTTTGAAGCCACCATAATGAGTGCACGAAGCCTTGGACGAAATATACAAGATGCCACTTCCTAAATTTCGTCCAGAGGCTATTCTAGGTGATGCGTCACCTTATTTTTGGGCCAAGCCCATGTAATTTCGAAATACTTGATTATAGGCAGTTTTTAGAGTCCGTATGTGTGGGGAAACAAGAGTTAGGGTTGGTTTCGGACCCCTCTTCCAAGGGCCATGAAATTCCCCCCTCTATCCTCCATATATAGAGCCCTTAGGGCATTGTTTATACTTTGGGTTTTGTTTAGATTAAAGTTCTCCATAGCTACAACTTCGCGTACTTCGTTTGTGTTCAATGACCAGACAAAGGCATCATAGAACCCCACCATGATCAATAAAGCTTTCCTCTTATATTCGCAATATCCCGATTGCAATCTTAGTTTCTTGCTTGTTCTTTGTTTGCCTACAGGAAACAGACCTTTATGGTCAGGTTGATCGTGCTCCGGCATGGTTAATAACCTCTCGCAGTTGGTTTAGCGATTGCTAAGGAGCACGTCCTCGCACGTTCATACTCGGATCGTCAAAGTCGACTTCCTCCAAAACAATAGCCACCATCTCATCGAAAGACGGGACACCTTTGTCTTGGACAAACTGAAGTAGTTAATAGAACATTGTATACTATGCTTAGGGCTATTTTGAAGAATAATAAGAAAATATGGGAAGAATGCTTGCCTCATATTGAATTTGCTTATAATCGTTCATTGCATTCTACTACTGAGATGTGCCCTTTTGAAATTGTGTATGATTTCCTACCTCGTGCACCTATTGATTTGTTGCCTCTTCCTTCTTCAGAGAAGGTTATTTTGATGCTAAAGAACATGCTGAATTGATTTTAAAAATGGATGAGTTAACTAAGGAAAACATTGAGCGTATGAATGCTAAATATAAACTTGCTGGAGATAAGGGTAGAAAACATGTTGTGTTTGCACCTGGAGATCTTGTTTGGTTACATTTGCGTAAGGATAGATTTCCTAATTTGCGCAAATCAAAGCTAATGCCACGTGTTGATGGTCCTTTTAAGGTGTTAGAGAAAATAAATGATAATGCATATAAACTTGAGCTGCCTGTAGATTTTGGGGTTAGTCCCACTTTTAACATTGCAGATTTGAAGCCTTATTTGGGCGAGGAAGATGAGCTTTCGTCGAGGACGGCTTCATTTCAAGAAGGGGAGGATGATGAGGACACCAATACCATTGTTACACCCACAACCCCTGCTGCTATACATACTGGACCAATTACTAGAGCTCACGCACGCCAATTGAATTATCAGGTACTTTCGTTTCTTGGTAGCGATTCTAATGTTCATGAGAATATGATGCTGCCTAAATTGGATACATTTGTTTTGCTTATAAATGAAGGGCCTAGCTTGGACAAGAAAGATGAACCTTGTAGCAAGTTCAAGCATGGAGATGATGGCATGCGCAAGGGGAACAAGAACGGAGTTACAAGTGATGATTCCAGGACTTTGAAGCCACCATAATGAGTGCATGAAGCCTTGGACAAAATATACAAGATGCCACTTCATAAATTTTGTCCAGAGGCTATTCTAGGTGTTGCGTCACCTTATTTTTGGACCAGGCCCATGTAATTTCAAAATACTTGATTATAGGCAGCTTTTAGAGTCCGTATGTGTGGGGAAACAAGAGTTAGGGTTGGTTTCGGACCCCTCCTCCAAGGGCCACGAAATTCCCCCCTCTCTCCTCCATTTATACATCTCTTAGGGCATCGTTTAGACTTTGGGTTTTGTTTAGATTAAACTTCGCCATAGCTGCAACTTCGCATACTTCGTTTGTGTTCAACGACCAGACAAAGGCGTCACAGAACCCCACCTTGATCAATAAAGCTTTCCTCTTGTATTCGTAATATCTCGATTACAATGTTAGTTTATTGCTTGTTCTTTGTTTGCCTGCAGAAAACAGACGTTCATGGTCAGGTTGATCATGCTCCGGCGTGGTCAATAACCTCTCGGAGTTGGTTTAGCGATTGCTAAGGTGCGACGTCCTCGCACGTTCGTAGCCGAATCGTCAAAGTCGACTTCCTCCAAAATGATAGCCACCATCTCATCAAAAGACGGGACACATTTGCCTTGGACAAACTGAAGTAGTCAATAGAACATTGTCTACTATGCTTAGGGCTGTTTTGAAGAATAATAAGAAAATGTGGGAAGAATGCTTGCCTCATATTGAATTTGCTTATAATCGTTCCTTGCATTCTACTACTAAGATGTGCCCTTTTGAAATTGTGTACGGTTTCCTACCTCATGCACCTATTGATTTGTTGCCTCTTCCATCTTTGGAGAAGGTTAATTTTGATGCTAAAGAACGTGCTGAATTGATTTTAAAAATGCATGAATTAACTAAGGAAAACATTGAGCATATGAATGCTAAATATAAACTTGATGGAGATAAGGGTAGAAAACACGTTGTGTTTGCACCTGGAGATCTTGTTTGGTTACATTTGCGTAAGGATAGATTTCCTAATTTGCGCAAATCAAAGCTAATGCCACGTTTTGATGGTCCTTTTAAGGTGTTAGAGAAAATAAATGATAATGCGTATAAACTTGAGCTGTCTGTAGATTTTGGGGTTAGTCCCAATTTTAACATTGCAGATTTGAAGCTTTATTTGGGCGAGGAAGATGAGCTTTTGTCGAGGACGACTTCATTTCAAGAAAGGGAGGATGATGAGGACATCAATGCCATTGTTACACCCACAGCCCCTGCTGTTATACATACTGGACCAATTACTAGAGCTCGCGCGCGCCAATTGAATTATCAGGTACTTTCATCTCTTGGTAACGATTATAATGTTCATGAGAATATGATGTTGCCTAAATTGGATACATTTGTTTTGCTTATAAATGAAGGGCCTAGCTTGGACAAGAAAGATGAACCTTGAAGCAAGTTCAAGCATGGAGATGATGGCATGCGCAAGGGGAACAAAAACGAAGTTACAAGTGATGATTCCAGGACTTTGAAGCCGCCATAATGAGTGCATGAAGTCTTGGACGAAATATACAAGATGCCACTTCATAAATTTCGTCCAGAAACTATTCTAGGTGCTGCATCACCTTATTTTTGGTCCAGGCCCATGTAATTTTGAAATACTTGATTATAGGCAGTTTTTAGAGTCCGTATGTGTGGGGAAACAAGAGTTAGGGTTGGTTTCGGACCCCTCCTCCAAGGGCCACGAATCCCCCCCCCCCTCTCTCTCTCTCCTCCATATATACAGCCCTTAGGGCATCGTTTAGACTTTGGGTTTTGTTTAGATTAAAGTTCGCCGTTGTTGCAACTTCGCGTACTTCGTTTGTGTTTAACGACCAGACAAAGGCGTCACAGAACCCCACGTTGATCAATAAAGCTTTCCTCTTATATTCGCAATATCTCGATTGTTATCTTAGTTTCTTACTTGTTCTTCGTTTGCCTGCAGGAAACAGACATTCGTGGTCAGGTTGATCGTGCTCCGGCGTGGTCAATAACCTCTCGGAACTGGTTTAGCAATTGCTAAGGCGCGACGTCCTCGCACGTTCGTAGTCGGATCATCAAAGTCGACTTCCTCCAAAACGATAACCACCATCTTATCGAAAGACGGGACACCTTTGCCTCTATCACTTATATTACTATGTTTTATGTGGCTCATTACTGTGTAATTAGGAGTGAAAATGGTGGCGAGGGGGGTGAACTGTTGCATGCATTCAGTAACAAAATTAAATCTATTACTCATCTCGGAACAATGTTCTAGCGCCATGCCAAATGTGTTCGAATAAGAAGAGCAAAGCAAAGGTAGCATGACCAAAAGTGAACCAACACCTTGGACTGCTCCGAAAAATACCATTAGATTTTTTCTCATGGTTGGTTAACGTATGTAATTAAAGGACGTGTACAATAGATAAAAATGGTCGGCGAACCGTTGCATGCATATACAGTAATAGAAGTAAATATATTACTCCCTTCTGTCCAAGTTAATTGAAGCCCAAAGTTGCATTAAAAGAGCGTCAATTAATTTGGATAGGAGAAAGTACTATATTATCCACGGTTGATTACCATATGTAATTAGAAGGATGTACACAATAAATAAAGATGGTGACGGGGCAGTGACCTGTTGCTGCAGTTGGTAACCGAATTAATTCGTACCATATATTTGATGGTTGATTACTAGCAGGTACTCCCTTCGTCCGGGTTTATTAGGCCCGTGGGCAACCGGAGGCTGTCCCTATTTACAAGGCCCTCATGCAACCGGAGTATTTTCTCCACGCCTCGTTTCCTTCATTCGCACTTAATAAGGCAACAAATAGCTTGATTTTCCTTTATCAGCTGGCGTATGCGTCCCTCGTATTGGGTAGAGCCGCTGCATTAAAGTGAGCATGGGGCTGCATGCAGGTAGGTGCGCGCATGCAGCGAGATTTGATTGTTTTGGCAGTTAATTTGGCGCAGAAGCCGAAGTATAATGGTGCTAATTCGAGGGAATTATTAGTTCTACCTTGGTACCTGCAATTTGGTCTAAGGGCCTAATAAACCCGGACGGAGGGAGTATACGCAAATTTCAAGGCCAAGGCTCGCGTTGTCTGGCCGGAGCGTACGATTATAAGCTTCACCGGAGCTCATAACATAGAGGCAACTATACAGTGGAATGATAGTGTAAGAAATAATTAGAAAGAGAGGAGCACCCGATAAGGAGTAAAAGAGTAAGAAAGTAAAAAGAAGAAAACTTTTGCAGCAGAAGATGGCTTTGATTTAATATGTAACTCTGAAATAGAGTAGTGAGGATGACTCTCTCCCCACGCGTTGTTGCGATAAGTTTGTTAAAAAGTACGTAAATAGTTGACAAAAATAAGTAAATATAATGAAAAAAGTATAATCTTAAAAATCAATAAAAGAAAGTGTCTAAAAAATAAAATGTTTTGAATTATAGTTAAAAATGTCATTTCGAGCAAAAATGTGAAAGATGACTAACATGAATATATGATGTGGCAGTGTATATGCATAGACTAATACAAAAATAATTGTAATTTATTAGTTAAATGCACGACTCGCTTATGTGGAAGATTTTGCATGAGTTAGTGGGAGAAAAGATTTAAATGCATTATTTAGCGGGGACGTTGAGGTGGACACTTTGCATGTCAATTTTGCATGGCTTAGTGGGAGAGAAGACTTAAATCCGTTGCTTAGTGGGACGTTGAGGTGGACACTTTACATGTTGAAAGAATTAAAACCAACTTCTTAAGAATGTAAGATTAGTTAAGTAATGAACGGTTTTTGCCTCAAAATATTGCCGCAAATTCTAATCTTCACCGGAGCTCACAACATAGAGGCAACTAGACAATACCCCACGCGTTGCAGTGGGATGGTAGTGTAAGAAACAATTTGAAAGAAAGGAGCACCCGATAAGGAGTAAAAGAGTAAGAAAGTAAAAATAAGAAAAGTTTTGCAACAGAAGATGGCTTTGATTTAATATGTAACTCTGAAATAGAGTAGTGAGGATGACTCTCTCCCCACGCGTTGTTGCGATAATTTTGTTAAGAAGTACGTAAATAGTTGACAAACATAACTAAATGTAATGAAGAAAAGTATAAGCTTAAACATTAATAAAAGAAAATGTCTAAAAAAATAAAAAGTTTTGAATTACAGTTAAAAATGTCATTTGGAACAAAAATATGAAAGATGACTAACATGAATATATGATGTGGCAGCGTTATATGCATAGACTAATACAAAAATAATTGTAACTTTTAGTTAAATGCATGACTTGCTTATGTGGAAGATTTTGCATGACTTAGTGAAAGAAAAGAACTAAATGCATTGTTTAGTGGGGACGTTGAGGTGGACACTTTGCATGTCGATTTTGCATCGCTTAGTGGGAGAGAAGACTTAAATCCATTGCTTGGTGGGATGTTGAGGTGAACACTTTATATGTTGAGAGAATTAAAACCAACTTTTTTAAGAATGTAAGATTAGTTAAATAATGAACGGTTTTTGCCTCAAAATATTGCCACAAAATCTAAGCTTGTGCTCTTCGATCGATTCTTCGGAGCGCATGAGCCATGCTCGTCTAAAGGCCAGGTTAGTGGATGCATCATGCATGCAAAATCACTTTAGGGCCTCTTATGATTGCTCTCTCATGCGAATGATAGCTTTCTAATGATGAGAGTAAGAGATGTTTTAGTTAGAAAAAGTATCATAATTTTCCCCTCCCAATAGAAAAACATATTTTCATGCATGGGACCAAAGGAACAAGTGAACTCACATGATTAGTTGGGCTCCGATAAATGATTAGCATGTGCCGTTCCCTTTTCTTTCAGATGCCCTTCTTCACTTTCTTTAAGGCCTCACAAAAGGTTACATTTGATTCATTGTACCTCTCTAAAGGCTTGTATTAAAATAGGATATTTCAGTACTGCTCATTGGTGTTTATTCTTATTTTTCACCCTGGTTCTCTAATAGACAATGAGAGCTTCGCATATATGGAAGCAGCTTGCTTAAAAGGGTTCGTATTAGTATCTTAGGGCATTAGGTACTATGGCTTTTGCAGCATTTGGTATCAGCTACCCTATCTCTGCATGACAGTTGGAAAAAGCAGACACTTAGCCCATGTTACTCCTAACAAAAACTATGACCAGCTCTTTAATTCCGATGGAACCATGGCTTATTCTCCTTTGAGTCGTTCCTCAAGGGTATAGTCAGGACTCATGCGAGAAATGGAGGACCAGAGTCTTGGAAAGAATGAAGGTGAAACGCCCAGCCTGCTAATGTCTCCAATTACTTACGTACTGCTTAATCAATTGTTGTACAGAGTGATTGTCATGGCTGTTGATTTAAATATAAGCAGCAGATCGATCGGATTACTCAGACGGAATCTCTAAGTAACCACTGAAAACCATGTGACCGAAACCGACACGGTACATCCAAGTAGAGTACCTGAAAGAAATTAGCAAGAATTAAGCTATACTAGTTTTTTCTAAAAAAAAAGGATGACCCCCGGCTTCTGCATCTAGACGATACATGCAGTCATTTTAGTAATTATTCATAAAGACCTTATAAAATAATACATTAGTAAGTCTGAAGCCATCATCATGGCAACATCTGTAGAAACTCCTAACTACTTAATGAAGGGGTACTGAAAGCCCGAGCCGAATACCAAACAGACCTTGCAATAAAATCTAACATACTAGCTAGCTAATAGATTATTATTTTTGAACTGAGCTAGCTAATAGATTTCTGAAAGATACCACTGTTTATAGTGAGCACCTAGCCAATGCTTGCCTTAAAAAGGAAAACGGTTCCGGTCGCAAAAAAAGGAGGAAAACGATTCGGTCGATTATGTGCGAACCATTGAATGCGCATCCAATGGCCGCCCTCCCCCCGAGCTCTATTCACCTTCTATCCTAATTCTGCCTCCGCGCTGCCTCGCCTCTGGCCAGCTCTTGTCCAAGCCTTGCCGTCGACACCGTTGCGAGTGGCTATTCCGATCGGGGTGAGAACGAAATGCCCCTCACCACCCGCACGTGTCAAGCCTCGGACTCGCCTCCACCTGCGATGCGGCGGATGCGGCTCGACCTCGCTGGCGTCCAAAAATTGACTGACATGAAAAATATTTTTCAGTTGTCTATGAACTGTTAGAAACGCCTCTGAAAAATATTTTCAGGAACCTGCCTGCAGGGTGGATAACTGCGAACTACCCAAAACGCCCCTGGTTACTTAATATACTGCCGAAAATCAGGTGTAGTATCGGCTCATCTGGACCATCGAACAACAAAAATAAACGGTCTAAATCGAGTTGTTCTACCATAAAAGGACTTGTCAAAAAAGAGGTGCCTGCTCTGCATGACAATTTCAGCTCTAACATAGATGAGTGGTAGCCTCAGCCTGCAGACAGAGTACTGTTGTATCTCTTCTGTTTTGTTTATGAGCCATGACAACAATCTTTCTGCGAACCAGCTGAGAAGCCGTATGTAGTTGTATTCTAATACCTTTAATTGCCCTTTAAGGCCATTCCATCATGTTACTAATCATGCTTTACTAGTTTTCTAGCTTGACATCATAAGGCAATGATCAATGGCACTTCCCTATGCATGTGCCTTGCAATCTCAGCCAAATTAATCATTGATCATTAGTTCCATGAGCAACCATCACCTTTAAGGCCCTGATGGCAACACTTTCAATCCAAGCTCACTCATGCCATGGAAGCAGGGCAGAGGCTCAATTTCTCTCTCTTATATGTATGCACTGATGTAAAGAAGGGAAGAGGCTACCAATGCATTGGTCCAAACGTTATGGGCAACATGTGAAGCAAGACTCTTGGCTAATTTTTCTAATGGTAACTAACCAATTAATCAATTAAGTTAGTAGCCAGTGGGCACCGCATGCAAAGCTTTTGAAGAGAACACTTAGTTTAAGTCTGTCATCCTGGGGAGATTTCCTCCACTTGACTTGGTGATCAGTCCAATCTTGCAGGGGGGCGGCAATGGAACACGCTTAATTAGGTGCTCTCTCTCTCTCTCTCTCTCTCTCTCTCTCTCTCTCTCTCAAATAATGTGCGTGAGATCTTCTAGAAAATCTTCTGACCCAAGCAATCTTTGCCCAATCCAACTTGCATGAAAGTTGAAGGGTATACCTTTGCCAGATCTGAGATCACATTTACTATTGCAATTGCAGCAGGATCCATAACCAGGATCAATGAATCCTGATGTTTCATTTTTCATGCCCATGTGTGTAGTTTATGTTCAGCTGGCGTTCCAATTTACCATAATGATCTAATCAGGTGGTTCTTTATCTGTTGTTGTTGAGATGGACGTTGAGTTTAAAAATTGTAACGGAAAATCGTTCTGGTATCAACTTACGAACAATAACGTGCTCAGCAGAGTTAGCGGGCATAAATCAAGCCACATTCAGCAGTTTGGTACTCATACATACTCCCTCCGTTCCTAAATACTTGTCTTTCTAGTCATTTCAACAAGTGACTACATACGGAGCAAAATGAGTGAATCTACACTTTAAAATATGTCTACATACATCCGTATGTAGTAGTCATTTGAAATGTCTAGAAAGACAAATATTTAGGAACAGAGGGAGTATTTAAAATGTAGGGTGAATCTATCAACATGCATGCAGGTCAAGTCAATGCAATTCTGAGTCCTGACTCCTAGCGACTCACATGACTAGCCACAAATTATAGTCTGAATGTGCTTGTGTAATGCCTGATATGGCAGAGCAACCTGCATAGATTAGCCACAAGTTTATACTCTGACAGGGGGTACGTTTCAGGAGCAGTATACTATTGGTAATAAACATCACCATGTAGAATTTGTACCAACAAATTCGTACAAAGGTGACAATGTTTCACAAGCATTTCGTAAATATAGGAAACTAGATTATTCAGTGTATCCTCAATACCTCTGATTCTGACGAAGTTTTTAAGAATATCACTCAACGACTGGATATAGTCAGAACTAACTGAATGAAGCTACTACGTCTTTACACACCAACTGTTTCCATTTTGCAAGTTCTGAAACTTGTACTCTGTGTTGCGACGACTGTTATAACTGCCAGGAACAGATTTTGCTAAATTCAGATTTTCAAAATACAATTAAAGCTTACTATCCAATTGTCTGTCTTCTCAAGGCTCTCTTCACCCTATAATGAAAATGCAGAGCTCCTGCTATTGCTTGTCAAAAAAGTGTCTCTTCATCTGCGGATTGAGAGGCCACGGCTCGACCGAAAGAGATTATAGTAATTCACTGCGACGCTGAGAAAGGAACTTGCCGACCAGGTCTGCCTATAATATCCCTATAACCTTAGCGGATTTGACTCGCCCGGTAGAAAACATAGCCATTGGCCTCCACCTCGTAATACCGCCCTTGTTTCCCTTATCTTCTTCCCTCGTCACACCAAAGGACATCATGGGAAGCCCGCATGGCGTTGGTGTCGGCGGGGCCATTTTCCCACAAGACGCGGAGTGGCGTGGGACTGCTCAGCTGCGCTGAGGCGAGGGTTGGGCTTAGCAGCACATACTTTGATTTTCTTTCCTTTTTCACCAGTATTTGCGATTTTTCTCTGTTATACTTCTGTTTTTTCTCGATTTTCTTTTTTTGGTTTCTTCATCATATTGCAATGGTTTTATTTTATTTATTTCTCTTTTTCTTCCATTTATGGTTTTCCTCGGGGATTTTCAACACAAGTCTAAAATTTTCATATACACTATATACATATTTATACAAATTAACGATTTTCAAATATATGATTACAATTTTTTTTAAATACATGTTTCGATGAAAATATTTTAATACACATTGTACATTTTTTATATGCATAAAACATATTTTTTATACATGTTTAACTGTTTTCCAAGGGATGATTAACATTTTTTTTGTAAGTACATGCTGTGTTGTTTGTATCTTTTCATACACATTTAGTTTTTTCCAACATATGATTAACATTCTTTCAAACATATCTTTTGGTGTCTGCTTTTTTCCACACACCTTGTATATTTTCTGTACAGACTATGAACATTTTGTTAGACACGTTCAAATACATGATTAACATTTTTTAAATACATATTTTGATGTCTATATTTTTCATACACATTCTTATATACATATGGAAATATTATACATGTTATATTATTAACATTTTTAAAATATATTTTTTGCGAAAAAAATATTTATTTATGTCTACTTTTCCATACACCTTGTACAATGTTTGTATACATCAGGAACATATTTTATACATGCTTAAAAAATTAATACATAATTAATTTTTTCATTTACATTTTTTGATATATAATTCTATTCATACATGTTGTATATTTTTTACATCTTAAACAATTTTTTACACATTTAACATTTTTAAATACATGATTAACAATTTTTAAAAATTATGTACAATGCTTTTGATAATATATATGCAATAATTTGAAATATAAACAAAAGTGAAAAAAGAAAATAAAAATGTAAAAATAGGGGAAAAGGCGCTGAAGGCCCACGTCCTGGGCCGACCCATTGGCGCAGGCGATTCAGGCAAGCACTCATACGATCTCGCGCTAAGCAATGCATAGTCTCTCCTGTTCCAAGAAGTAATGGTCTTGCCTACAACCCGCTGTTGCTAGCCCGGCCCAATACCGTTGTCGCACGCTAGTTTTTTCTCTGGTTTTTTCATTGGCTTGCAATCGGTTTCTTTATTTTTCTCTTTAGTTTTCAACTTTTCACTGGTTTTTATTTTTCTTTTTCTTTTTCTTTTTTAACACATGTCTATTTTATTCACACAAATTGTAAATTTTCATATACATTAGGAACATTTCTTATACATGTTTGATATCTTTTAAATACATGCCTAATATGTTTTCAAATACTACATCCGATCCTAAATAGACGACGTTTATATTTAGAAACGGAGGCAAATTAAATTGCAGAAACGTCCTATATTTAGAAACAGAGGTTGTATATGTTTTGATGTCTACCTTTTTTATACACATTTTACATTTTTCGTATACATCTAAAACATGTTTTTTTATATATGTTTAACATTTTTCAAATGCATGATTATCATTTTTAGAAGAAAAAAAACACATGTGTGACGTCCGCATGACGAAACGATATGGCTACTGGCCCGGCCCACGACCGACTCCGTGTAAGTGAGTTCTGTTTTCGTCTCGCTAAAAGAGAGACATAGACTTGCCCGCGAACACGAGCTCCCTTGTGGGCACCGTCCCTGTAGGTTCAATGTAGATGTCTTCATGTTTATTCTTTTCGCCGATAGCATCAATGCTTGACATCATTTTATTAATTAGTGATAAACCCTTTGTGCAATAAGATTTGGGTTATCCTTCTTTAGAAAAATTCTTAATAAACCTAGAAGGCATAAATCCTTATAAGCCTTTGTGGGTACCCATCATGTTTTCTTTTCCTCAATAGTTATATGGGGACTTCTCTGAAGCTTCCTTCGCTCAAAAGTCAAAAATGACAAACTGAAAGGAACATGAGTATTGAACACCTCGTAACAAGAAGAAACAAGGACGTGGAGGAATAAAATCACGTGCTTGAGGGAAAAGTGTGCGAACTACTCTTAACTGGTTCTTAGTAAACCTTTTGATCTTTTTTTAATTAAAACCTTTTGATCTTGAAAGTTCCAACGAGGCAGTGCATGCATGACCCAATAAGGGTCCTGAAACATCAACTAAAAACTCTGAAACACATAAATTCAAGAGTGGAGTATAATTAGCAGGTAGGTATAGGCTTGCAATATACTATTATTATTTTAATCAGGCCTGAAACTTCAACTGAAAACTTCTAACCACTGATGGTTAATCATGGTAGTGCAAACTGATCATCATAGCTTCTCTACTTATACTACACAAGATCTATTATGTAAGCGCACCCGCTGGGTTTCTACGGCGCCAGGTTTTTTCCACCATGTGATCTCTTCACTATTATTCACCCTTTTTCTCTGTGTGTGTTTGGCGGGACACTAGATAGTTTCAAGATAGAATCTAGAAGAAAAGGAACCGGCTCTCTTGTAATGCATGGAAATGACCTTGTCTTTCATTAAACGAAAATACTACTCCCTCTAATCCATTTTATTTCTCATTGATTTAGTATAAATTTTTACTAAATCTGTGACGATTAATATGGTTCGGAGGGAGTAACAAACATGGCTTATGGCAACATGCACCGATAAATACCGTAGTTAAAAAAACATAAATGTCAATGGAGTTCACCTATGTAAAGGTTGGGATAATTAATTTGATGCCTCTAGTTGTGTCCCACTCAGCAGTTTTACCCGAGTTTCAAAAAACCCTCGGTTCTGCCCAAGCCACTTCGCTCCTCTTATACTTTTGCCCTTTGACTGTTTGACCGTTATTTTGAAAACTTCATAACAAATTCATACTAACTCCGAAAAAAAGCAAATAAGATATCAAAATGTTCTGAAAAACATTAGCTATATGTACATGCTATTTGCATTCATGGCAAATGTATTGCGAAGTCCCCATCTCAGTTTGAGCTCATATGATCATAACATGAACAATAAAATCTGAAATAATTGGAAATAAATTCAAGCAATTATATTTTTTTTCTATGGCAAACATTGACCAATGTTTTCTATGCTTGCCAAGTTTCATCAGGGAATGACATTCGTGGAAGTCATGAAAAAAACATAATTGATGCTCCAAAACAAAAGCATTTTGGAGCGCTGATTTTGGTTTTTGGCCATGACTTTCGCGAATGTCATTCCCTGATGAAATTTTGCAAGAACTCAAAACATTTTTCACTGTTTGCCACAAAAAATGTAGATTTTTTTTCAAATTTTCAAAATTTATTGTTCATGCGAGATCATATGAGGTCAAATTGAGATGGGGACTTTCCAACACTTTTGTCATGAATGCAAATGACATGCATACATAGGTGATGTTTTTCCGAATATTTTGATATATTATTTGCATTTTTGAGTTAGTATGATTTTTTTGTGAAGTTTTGGAAGTGACGGTCAAAGGGCAAAAACATAAGTGGAGTATAGTGCCTTGGACAGAAACGAGGGTTTTTGGAAACTAGGGGTAAAACTATCCAGTGGGACACAACAAGGGGTGTCGGTGTCAAGAACCGGCGGATGTCGGGTAGGGGGTCCCGAACTGTGCGTCTAAGACGGATGGTAACAGGAGGCAGGGGACACGATGTTTACCCAGGTTCGGGCCCTCTTGATGGAGGTAATACCCTATGTCCTGCTTGATTGTTCTTGATAATATGAGTAGTACAAGAGTTGATCTACCACGAGATCAAAGAGGCTAAACCCTAGAAGCTAGCCTATGGTATGATTGTATCTTGTCCTTCGGACTAAAACCCTCCGGTTTATATAGACACCGGAGGGGGCTAGGGTTACACAAGGTCGGTTACAAAGGAGACATACATATCCGTATTGCCTAGCTTGCCTTCCATGCCAAGTAGAGTCCCATCCGGACATGGGACGAAGTCTTCAAACTTATATCTTCATAGTCCAACAGTCCGGCCAAAGGATATAGTCCGGCTGTCCGGAGACCCCCTAATACAGGACTCCCTCAGAAGCCCCTGAACCAGGCTTCAATGATGATGAGTCCGGCGCGCAGTGTTGTCTTCGGCATTGCAAGGCGGGTTCCTCCTCCGAATACACCATGGAAGAGTTTGAATACAAGGACAGTGTCCGACCCTGCAAAATAAGTTCCACATACCATTGTAGAGAGAATAATATTTCCACAAATCTAATCTGCTGACACATTTTGACAGCATGACATCACGCCATGACCCGGTCATTATTCGAACCGTTTCTCTCAACCAGCTCCGCACATAACGCGAGGCGGTTTTCTTAACACGTCTTATCAAAGCAGAGATCGTGTCCCCCTTATCATGGGATTCTCATCAATACAAACGTGGGTAACCCAACCGTGCCTGTTGGTATGACTCCTAGATCTTAGGCAAGTCCCAAATGGCCACGAGGAGGATGCCTGATATTCACCCTCTTTATAAAGGGGACGAGGCTTTTTCTTTTTCCCTCCCATGCTCAATCGAATCCTTCCCCCACCTCGAGTTCTAACACCCAAAGCTCAGGTCAGGTGCTTCAGACCTTCAACTATGTCCGGATCCAACCTTCAAGGTCAGTGGATGCCTTCCATCATCACAGAGGAGGACATCAAGAAGTTGAGGGAGGCTAGATATCTGACCGCCGAAATTTCGCATAGGCTGCCCGCCGAAGGGCAGGTTGTCCCTACTCCCGAACCCAACGAGAGCATTGTGTTCGTCTCCCACTTCCTCCAAGGACTAGGCCTCGCTCTGGATCCCTTTGTTAGGGGTCTTATGTTCTATTACAGGCTGGATTTTCATGATCTGGCCCCAGATTCCCTTTTTCACATCTCGTCATTTATTGTCGTGTGTGAGGCCTTCCTCCGCATTACCCCTCACTTTGGCCTGTGGCTCAAGACCTTCGATTTGAAGCCGAAGATGATCGAGGGGCAGCACACAGCGTGCGGAGGTGATTTAATAAGCAAAATCGCTGACGCTCCATGGCCAGAGGGTTCCTTCCCAGAGGTGTCCGGATTATGGCAGAGGGAGTGGTTTTACATCACAGCTCCCCGAAGTGCCAAGTGGGTAGCTTCCCCCACCTTTCGCTCGGGCCCCCCACCACAACTGATGTCATGGATCAGCAGGGGGCTGAGCTGCGGTCCAGCCAAGCACATGCTAATACTGTAGAGCCGTATCCGAGATCTCTTCGAGGGAGATTTCAGTTTGGTTATGGTAATGCAAGTTATGCTGGTTCGTCGAGTCCAACCTTGCAAACGCCAGCCCCTCCGCATGTGGGAATTCAACCTGGAAGGACCGCGAATTATTCAGCATTTCCTCGGCATGACGCACGAAGAGATGTAAGAATCGTTCTTCGGATCCCAAATAGAGTGTCCGGACACCACCGAGGACGTGGGCCTGAGCTGCAACCGCCCTGCTGCCCAAGTAAGTAATCCCATGCCTAACCTGCTGTCCCTTTATTTACCATGGCATCATTCTAAAGAGCCACTCTTTGACCAGGACTAGATAACAAAGGCGATGATGATCAGGTGTTCGACCCCCCTTCCTAAGGGCTTGGACAATCCGGTATTGGACAAGATGCTCGAGCTGGCGCCTTATCCAGCGCCCTCGAAGGAAGATGATGGGGGGAATAAAGAGGGGGAAAGTGGGCCTCACTCGCTACTCATTCCAGCCGGGGGGATAAGCACCTCCGCGAGGAAGGACAATCAAAGGGAAGAATCTGACATTCTCTCTCCCCGGGGAAGGAAGAGGATTACCTCTGAAGATCCGGAAACTAAGGTTTCCAAACGGGAGAAGAAATCTTCATTAGAGGGTCTGCCTCGGAGGGTATTCTTGCCGCACAGTGTCCGCGCGGAGATCAGCCCTCTACCGAGCTGTAAGTAATCGAAAAGTACTTTAATAGTGGAAATATCCTACCTTACTTCCGAAGACAATAACCAGTGCTTATAAATTGTAGTCCGGATCGTAGCCCGTCTCGACAGAGTTCGTCTTTGGGGGATCTTCTTCCGGAGATGATGGAGAGCGAAACGCCTCCCCCCGACACCCCGCCTCATGAAGCGGGCGACCTTGAAGTGTCGTCGTGAAGGGTATCTCCATATCCACTAAGGCCGGAGGATAACTCTTTGGCTACTCGGGATTCCCAGTATCCGGCTCTTAAAGAGAGCGACAACAAGGGTCCGTACAGTGTGCGGTCGGACGCGCTGAAGGATCTTCTAGGGCAAGCGGCCATCTCGGAAGCGCATCGTACGCTAATGGATACAGTAATTGAAAGGATTTCATCCGCTGAAAGCGGTTTGCATGAAGCCTTTATGAGTCTGCTGAAAGGCTTCGAGGTACGTGAAATAGTGTATGTTTTTTATAGTACCGCATACATTAGGTGTGCCCTATGCAGATAGTAGCCCCTGAGACTCTGGTTGTCATCGAAAACGGCGGCAAACAGAGGATCATAGTCCCGGGTAATAACCATACCACCTTTATGTGCAGGTGGATGAAGCTCTGGTGGCTAGCCGGACTGATGGGTTTGCCGAGCTAAAGCGGCAACTTGATGCGGCAGACGCTGACATCGTGCTTGTCAACAAGCGGCTTGATGAGGCACAGGGTGAGTGATTTCTCTGGTGATCGTCACATAATAAGAGTAGCATGATGCCAATATCTTTAATATGTTGTGTGACTGCAAATGGAGCTGCCACCGTGGAGACTCTTAGGGCGGAGCTTGCCCGAGCCAAGGAGCAAGCAAGGAGTAGCAATGCGGCCGCTCTAAAGGCGGCCGAAGAGTTAAGGGCTGAACAGGCCGCGCATTGCAAGAGCAAGGAAAAAATAGCCAAGATGGCTGTAGAGTTAAAAGATGCCGCTGACCGTTACCAGCTTCTTGAAGAAGAAAACTGGGCGAAGGCGACAGACCTGGAGAAGTCCCAGGTGGCTGCCAAGGAAGCCTGCTCCAAAATTAGAGCGACAAAGGAGGAGCTGAATCAAGCTGCAGATATCGTGTCTGGGAAGCCCTTCTTGTTGCGGACTAAGTTCGGAGATCCAAAGTATGCTCCTTTGGACCGGCTATGGAGTTCTGCGGACGCCTACATGGATCTGGCTGCAAGTGCTGCTGATGCGGCCGAGTACTTCAAGGATCAGAAAGGTCCCGAAGTGGAAAAGCTGTTCTGGTCACAGTTTCACGCTCCAGTCCGTCCGCTGCTGTTGAATGAGCAATTGGCCGAGTGGGCCGAGCTCCATAGGTTGTCCGGACTTGCCATGAGGTCCGTTGTGGACCAGCTGTGGCCGGGAGGGCGAAGGCCGAATAGCTACTTTAGTTTAGTGCAACAATTCCTTGGTGTTGTGCCACGCATCGATGCTGTAAAAAGATCGGCGTGCATAGAGGGTGCGCGGATGGCCTTTGCCCGTGTCAAGACATACTGGGCGGAGATGGAGGCTACCACTGTTGCGACGCAGGGTTCGACCGTAGGCCGAGTGGCTGTCGAGCACTACTTTGAAGAAATTCTTGAAGGCGCTCGTTCGATAGAGGCTCAGTGCTCGAAGAATATTATGTTCTAGTGACATGTATTCCCATTGTAAAAACAATGTTTTATTGAATTATCAAGGCTGTATTTATACTTTTGCCTGAAAGTACTATGATGCCTCCTGTGCGGCCATTCATGTATATATGTATATAACCTGAAAGTTTGCAATCGTCGGCTTCCGCCCCCACGCATATAATGCGGGGGTGTTTGCAAAAAATGCATATCGACACTTTTCCAATGTCTTGGTCCGTTAAGGAGGTGATAGCGCAGCAAACGAGGCAATCATACTATATTGCTTTAACACTTTCACTTAGCCATAGGAGTTTGACAGTGGGGCTACTATATAGCCCCTAGTACTTCTGCGCTCATCCGAATATGAGGCGCGTATGTACATGACCGAGAAACGGCCCTTCGTTAATGCGGAGGAATCCCGAAGATTCTGATGAGTCATCGAGTGGTTGACCAGTCTCTCGCTATATCATGACAGTCAGTTTTCGGCTTTCTCTACTGAGGTGCTCATCCGGATGAACCAGGGCACAATCGTAGTAGTTCTCCCAGTGGTACCTTAGCCGATATAACGGAACGTAAGGTACCAAAACGTGGGAGCCGGGCAAACCCAACATTTGACCAAAGACATGATTCGGAGCTGATGCATATAGGGCCTAACTCGCGACGCCGAACACTCCCTAAGGTGTTCGGTCTTTATAACATAACCGGGCTAAACAATGCCCTTAATAATAAACCCCATGTGTCCAGGTACGTGCAAAATCCTGGCGTGGCCACATGCCAACAACGCCAGCATCCTTCTCGGTTGTGCTGGGTATCCGAAGGATATGAGCAACAAGAGACAGTAAAAAAGGTTTATGCAGGGTCTTAATCTAAAAAGAAACCTTTGGGCGGGTCCCTGCTGCACGTTTACGTATGTGTCTCCGTTGTGCTATGTCCTGGACGGGTGTAGCACGATTATCATCTGTAAAAGGAAAGAACTTAGGTGAAAGTTGCTGTGCCGAAAAAGGAAGAATTGGTTATTATCAATGAACTATCAAAATTCAGGAGAAGTTAAGTTGAGCCGGGCTGTCCCTGATTACACGCGGGGAGCCCCTGGTACCATTTATGAGGGTTTGATCATCAAAACCGTCTCATGTATATGTGATGGAACGCCGGACTCTTCTAACCGTATCCGTGGTCTTGACGACCTGCCATTTTTTCTGGTTGGTGAGGTCGTCTAGTTCGTGGTTGTTAGAGCCGCCACGTCCTCTTCCGTACATAAAAAACGTTCGGTATTTCCGCTAACTCTGATGATGCCATGCAGACTGGGCATCTTGAGCTTGAGAAAGGCATAATGCGGTATTGCATTAAAACGAGCGAAGGCCGCCCTTCCGAGCAGTGCTTGATAATCACTTCAGAATGGAGCGATGTGAAAAGTTAACGTTTCGCTTCTGAAGTTATCGGGAGAACCGAATACCACCTCTAGTAGTAGAGAGCCTGTACAACGGGCCTCTTGGCCTGGTATTACTCCCTTGAAGGTAGTATTACTATGGAGAATTTGTGTCGGGTCTATCCCCATTTTGTGGACTGTGTCCTGATATATCAGATTTAGATCACTGCCACCGTCCATGAGGACTCGTGAAATGGTACCCATTTATGATTGGGTATAACACCAAGGCCGTCAGTCCTTCGCACTGGATATTTGTATCGTGATCCCTACGATCAAAAGTGATCGGGCAGGCCAACCAGGGGTTGAACCTAGGGGTGACGAGCTCTATGGCTCGTGTGCATCGGAGTGCATGATTGCTTCTCCTCTTTGTCACATGGATCACGTTTACAGTTTTAACCTCTGGCGGGAACTTTTTCTGTCCTCCGGCACTTTGCTGGTGAGGTTCATCCTCGTCTTCGCTTGGTGTCTCTTCCCCTTTGTGTTCGGCGTTTAGCTTACCGGCCTGCTTGAAGACCCAACATTCTCTATGGGTATGATTTGCATGTTTGTTTGGGGTGCCGTGAACCTGACAGAGTTTGTCAAGAATTTGTTTAGGCTAGATTGTCCTTCTCTGCTGCCTTTGAAAGGCTTTATCCGCTGACCTGGTCGGGAGCCCCTGAATCCGGCGTTTACCGTCGTGTTATCTGGGCTACCTTCTTTATTTTGACGCTTGTTTTTGTTGCGTCGTGGTTTACCATTGCCATCCCTAACTTCGGATGTGCTTGGGTCGCTGGTGCTGCTATGGGCCAACCAGCTGTCCTCGCCCGCACAAAAGCGGGTCATGAGGCTTGTTAGGGCTGCCATCGTTCTCGGTTTTTCTTGGCCGAGGTGTCTGGCGAGCCATTCATCTCGGACGATGTGTTTAAAAGCTGCTAAGGCTTCGGCATCCGGACAGTCGACGATTTGGTTCTTCTTGGTGAGGAACCTGTTCCAAAGCTGTCGTGCGGACTCTCCGGACTGTTGGACTATATGACTTAAATCGTCTGCATCCGGAGGTCGGACATAAGTCCCTTGAAAATTGGCCCGGAAAGCGTCCTCGAGCTCCTCCCAACTTCCAATTGAGTTTTCGGGGAGGCTTTTCAACCAGTGCCGAGCTGGCCCTTTAAGCTTGATGGGCAAGTATTTAATGGCATGGAGATCGTCTCCACGAGCCATATGAATATGGAGTATGAAGTCCTCTATCCAGACTCCAGGGTCTGTGGTCCCATCGTACGCCTCTATGTTCACCGGTTTGAATCCCTCTGGGAATTCATGATCTAGCACTTCATCAGTGAAATATAGGAGGTGTGCGGCACCCCTGTATTGGGATGTGCCATGGTGTTCGGACGGTTGTAGTATTCGGTTTTGGTTTTGTACCAGAGCGCGCTTCCTAGATCCGTAGATGGATCTGGTCGCGCCGGATTTTTGGCGCAAGTTCTCACGTAGATCGTGTGTTGACTTATGGGCGACCTTGTTAGCCACTCTATCGCGCTCACAAGGTGGTGGATCCGGCCGGTTGGCCGTATGATTCTCCGGCTATGTGGGCTCTAAGGCCTCATCGTTGAATTCCGGTAATAGCTTGCGCTTTGGATAGCTATTTTTATGGTAGCTTCCACCATACTTTGTTACTTTGTTCCACCTGCTGTTGAGCGTATCTTGTGCTACCTTGAGACTTTGCTTCTGTTTTTCAGGCTCCTCGCTGTGGCAATAAGCCTTCTACGGAGGTTCTCTTGCTCCAAGTGTGTTTCCGGGATGATGCGTGCATCTTCGTCCGGACTGTTTTCTTCCCCCGACGGGGTTTGATGAGGCTTATCTTTGGCGTCATCATGTTCGGATGTCAGATCCGTACTATGTTTGCAGTTTGCATCTTGATCGTGCTCTGCCACCGGGGTGGTGCAGTTGTCGTATCTTCCAGAGTCGGGTGGACTGTTATTTCCTCTTGCGATGTTATCGCTGTTTCTGCTATGGCGGGACTTAGAGCAGCGCCGCTGACGTCGGCGCTTGGGTTGCTTGGAGGGTGCATCCTCCGCTGTCTCTTCGCCATTTCCCTCTCTGGGTGTATCCACCATGTATACGTCATGTGATGAAGTAACAGTCCAGCGCCCTGTGGGCGGTGGTTCCGGTTCGTCTCCTGCATCGTCGTCCATACCGTCGATGTCTTCAGAGTCGAAGTCGAGCATGTCGGTTAAGTCATCGACAGTGGCTACTAAGTGGGTGGTGGGTGGGCCGCGAATTTCTTTGTCGTCCGCATCCCATTCTAGCCGGACATAGTTCGGCCAAGGTTCTCCTGACAGGGAGAGAGACCTTAATGAATTTAGCACATCTCCGAAGGGCGAGTGCTGAAAGATATCCGTGGAGGTGAACTCCATGATCGGCGCCCAGTCAGATTCGACGGGTGCGGATGTGAGCGGCTCGGCGTCCGAGGCCGGGGATAAATCCAGTGGTTCGGAGACGCGGCTCTTGAAAGGGGTGAAGTCAGTATCTGGCTCTATCGCCGCCGAGAGTGCAGCCTCCATGGCGGGGTCTATCCCTCCGCTCTCGGATGGCACGATTTGCTCCGGATTAACGGCCGAAGTTGCTGCGGATGCGATCTCCCGAACACTGTCCGACGGCAGAGTTACGTCTTGCTCGTCGCGATTGTGCGGCGCGTCCGGCATGGGCTCGAATCCGTCAAAGATCAAGTCTCCACGGATGTCAGCCGTGTAGTTCAAGTTTCCAAATCTGACCTGATGGCCAGGGGCGTAGCTTTCAATCTGCTCCAGATGGCCAAGCGAATTGGCCCGCAGTGTGAAGCCGCCGAATATGAAGATCTGTCTGGGGAGGAAAGCCTCACCCTGGATCGCATCGCTAGTGATGATCAAAGGAGCCGTCAAGCCTTATTGTGCCGACACAGTGGAACTCTCAATGAAAGCACCAATGTCGGTGTCAAAACTGGCGGATCTCGAGTAGGGGGTCCCGAACTGTGCGTCTAAGGGGGATGGTAACAGGAGGCAGGGGACACGATGTTTACCCAGGTTCGGGCCCTCTTGATGGAGGTAATACCCTACATCCTGCTTGATTGTTCTTGATAATATGAGTAGTACAAGAGTTGATCTACCACGAGATCAAAGAGTCTAAACCCTAGAAGCTAGCCTATGGTATGATTGTATCTTGTCCTTCAGACTAAAACCCTCCGGTTTATATAGACACCAGAGGGGGCTAGGGTTACACAAGGTCGGTTACAAAGGAGGATACATACATATCCGTATTGCCTAGCTTGCCTTCCACGCCAAGTAGAGTCCCATCCGGACACGGGACGAAGTTTTCAAACTTGTATCTTCATAGTCCAACAGTCCGGCCAAAGGATATATTCCGGCTGTCCGGAGACCCCCTAATCCAGGACTCCCTCAAGGGGCATAGAAGTAATTATCCCTAAAGATATTGAATGGCACCATGCATGTAACCTGGCTATATCCTTTGTACTTAGGAGCACATGACCTACTTATTTCAATCTAAGCTTGACAATTCTAGACCTAGAATACAATTGACCTGTCATATTCATTTCATCAAGGGGATTTCTATGGTTTGACATTTTTACCATGGATTTCTTCGGAAATATGTCATTTAAACAAAATAAATAAATTGTGAAAGCATATTTTCATGATGGATAACATAATAGTATGATTTCGTTGTTGGTGTCTCTGTACATTTATAGTCAATGTAAAATTGTTTGGCCGCCGCCGGTCTACCTCGCCTCTTGTGGCCTTAGGACTATGGAGGTGCGGTGGATCCTGGCCCTTGCCGGTGGGAGGACTCCGTTTTTGGATGTTTTTTAGTTTCATTAGCGTTTTTTTCCTGCTCAGAGAGGCAAAACGGTGGTGGCTCTCTTAAGATGGATTAAGGTCCCCCATCCTGGCGGTGCTTCTAGCATCGTCGGATGGCGCGTGGAGGTTTGTTTACAGGGATCTCGCAGGGTTCGATCGATGTTTGTCTTTGGCGGATCCATGTAGATCCAATCTTCGTTCGTGTGTGCTCGTGTGTCTGTATGTTGGATCCTTCTGATCTACGCTTGTCTTCATCAATGGTGGTTGCTTTTCTCGTACACTGGTCCATAGGGCCTATATCTAGGCATCTGTCGGGCCTAGCCTACCAAAGCCCGGCACAAAAAACCTAGGCCTGAGCCCGGCCCGTCCTGGCCGTCGGGCCTAAAAATCAGGCCCCAGCCCGGCCCATCATGAAAAAAATTCCCGTCAGGCCTCAGGCCTCGAGTCGGGCCGCTTCCTTAAACTTCAAATATGACGGGCTCGAGCCCGGCCTGGCCATCGGGCTCAAAATCTAGGCATAGGCCCAGCCCGTGGGCAAGGCTGGGTCGGGCTTTTTCAGGCCGGGTTAGGTCGGGTTGTCCGGGCTGAGCTGCCCATGGCCAGGCCTTAGCACGATGATTTCCTGACTATATACTACAGCATAGTTTGACCGACTCCAGTGAGGGAGGCGCGATGAAAACGGCGCGCCTTCGGCTCACTCCAGTGCTTGAAGTCATTGCTAGGTGGTCTACATACCTATATGCAATTTTTTACTTTTGGTGTTCTTTGTACTACCTTGACAGTTGAAGAATAGATCAGAAGTTTTTCCCGCAAAAAATTGTCTCACTAGCTAGTAGCCTAGTACAGAACATATCATCACCTCTGGTCGAAAAATCCTATCTATGGCAGCTTCCCCACCTGTGAGAGGTGATGAGTTAGTGATGTCTTGATCCATCAAAGATGATTACCATACCGTCGGAGATAGGCCACATCTCCAACAGGTTTTTTTGGTAATCCGTTGGAGGTATGGTTGCCTAAAGCATGTTTTTTTGTTCACGATAAGCGCCAATCCCATGCATCCCAGAAACATGTTTTTTGGCAACCACCTATGAGTGTGTCTCACCTCAGGCGGTTGAAGTGCCAAAGGCATTTGCTACATGAGACGTGGAGAATGCTTAACCTACATATGTTGGTGTTACCATGAAGGTGAACTGGAATTTGTGGATCAAAGGCAACATACAAATGTAACATCAACATACAAATGTATATCTTGTTCATCTTCTAGTTCATATTCATCTTGTTGTTGCCTTTGATCCACAAATTCTACCAATGCTAGAAAATTGGGAAAGGTGTGAGTTGATGGTTGTTCTTGTTCAATACTTTCCTAACCTATGTTTCTTTTAAAAAAAGGGATACCATTCTTTGTTGTTTCACTATTGTTACATGAGATAAAAAAATTCAAAAAGCATCGTCATCTCTTCTATGAATCAAAACATGTCCAATGCTACTAAAGAAAGCATAGCACAATAATCATGGATGATCCCAACCTGTACTTCATTATTGATGTATATAGCACAAAAATCATGGATGCATAGGCAATTAGGCTATCAAAGTTTAAAAATCACTGAATCATTTTCTTCCACTGATTTTGAAACATACCTTGATTTCTCTCAGTCACTTGCAGTTGCAGTCTTGCTCATGTCCTTCGACCTTCAACAATCATAAGGCGACAATGATGCGAAGCGGCTAGCCAGCCAGCGCCCGACAATGAGAAGGAGAAGGGGTGGGCAGCCGACACTAGTTGCGGTGGCCCGAAGGGGCGGAGGGCGACGATGGTTGGCAACCACTAACCCCATGTGGCGGGCCGGCCGACGGCGGCGGTTGGCACTTGGTACTTTGGCTATTTAGTCCAAGATCTACAAAGCTATAACTAGAAGGTTTCATCCATGGAGATTTGGGGAAAAGACAGAGGTTCTGTTGATTGGAGGAAAAGGAACAGAGATGAGTGTGCATTAGTGTTGTCATGGGAGAGGTGTTGGTGTTGTCGATTCAATGGGCTGGGCCGAATGCAATGCTTAGTACTATTTGTTTCCAATTATATAAGGGGGGGGGGGGCGTGGCCCCATTTGGCCTCCAAGAGGCTCCGCGGGTGATCACCGGTTACATTACAAAAACAATTATGAAGAATCAATAGATATAAATAGGACTCAAATGAGACAAGATGCAAATGCCTAAGAGGCTGAAAAGGAAAGCAAATGATCCCATCACATGAGGTCTTAGGCAACCCAGGATCTCCTATGTACTCGACCACTTAAGGAGGAGTGCCTATAGAACAAACAGTCTATGCCCTAGAATCGTGATACAAGGTAACTAGTTTTATTGTTGCATTGGCATATTTATCTACACCATGATCTAACGTTTCTCCACGCCCAACCTTTCCATTGCAGACGATGAACCATATATTTTCAACAGCTTTTTTTATGTTATTTACCTTTATGGTTTTTATTACTCTTGTTGCAAACCAATCTGTTATTTGTTCAAGGCACAATACAAAATTAATATTCTCATCTGCTCTTCGTTGATAGTGATAGCTATTGGAATACTCATACAACCATGTGTGTCTTGCAAGCCATCACTTCTCTTTTCTATTTTTAAATTTTTGTTTAACATTTACTAAAATTTGTGAGCATTTCTAAATATCCACAGTATATTTTTAAAATTCATGAATACTTTTAGAATTTATGAATATTTTTAAAGTTTATGAACATATATTATGCTTTTGTACATTTTTTAGATAAGTGAACTTTATTTCAAAATTGCGAATATTTTTTGAAATCCATGATTTTTTAAATACTCAAGAATTTTTTACAATTCATAGTTTTTAACTTGTAACATTTTTAAAATATGTAAACATCTTTTGATTTAAGAAATTAAAAAAAGTTAGTCGGCCTTTCATAAGATAGTAGTGGAGCGAGCGAAAACAAATTCTAAGCGGGCGAATGGAGCAGGGAGCCAAGCTGAGAGAGCGGGAGCTTTGTGTGGCTGTCCATGTGAACAATATAGTAGCAATTCAATGGTTTCATCATGGAATAGGAGCTCATAAGGTATTCACACAACGACCACAATGTATAAGGACATCATAACCACACACCCCAAAAAATCCTCTCCTCTTATTACAAATATCGTCTCTTAGAACAAATACCATCCCAAGCACTATATACGAATAAAAAAGAAAACACCACTTGAACATAGATAAATCCAACAAAACAATCGACCACAATATTAGAAAAGGAGGATATTTATACGCCCGACCTCTGCATATGGGCGATGCATGCAATCATTTTATTAATTATTCACAAAGACCTTATAAAGTAATACATCAGTAAGCCTGAAGCCATCATTTTGGCAACACCTGTCACTACTCCTATCCCCTTGATGAAGGGGTGCCGAATGTCCTAGCCGGATACCAAATAGACATCGCACCAAAGCCGGACATCTAAAGTAGGATGCCCCATCCAAGCCACAATGTCGGGACTGGGTCACACACACCGGTCCAACGCACTCTCAGAGGTCGCCGCCGCCGCCCTCTTCCGTCGATCCTTTTCCAGAGCAGGTACTAATGCACCGACCTTGCTAGGACTATCGTCGACGCCACCACGGTGCCAGACAATGCTAACATCCTGCACGTATCCATCCACACGCGCCCATCCCCAAAACTCCACAACGCCATGCCGTGTCGTCGGCCTTGCAGTAGTTGTAACACTGCTCCTCCTCTTGTCCCCTACAGCCAGCACTTGCTCTAAAATGATGCCCCCGGGAGGGAGAACAACATCGAAGGCGCCGTCATCATCCAATCCGGTAGACCCGGATGTAGGGTTTCCCTCGGAACATCACGATCGAGTTGGCGTGACCTGCAACAACAATGCATCGAGAAGGAAACGACGTTGGAGACGTCATCATCATCCACCAAGACCACAACCAGGCGCGATTTTCATCGAAAGCCGCCTTGTCCCGATCTCGCGCCTGGATGGAACCGCATGGAGCTTCGCCATGAAGACGTATGCCGCTGCTAATACTCCGACGGAGATCCTCCATCCCCTCACCGGGGCCCTCATTGTGCCGCTGACCATCCACGTGAAGAATCGACGACAGATCTAGGCGGGATCTAGATCCGCGCCCGTCGCCATGCAGACCATCGGCAACAGCACCAACCACGGGGTCCCGGTGGCCGCCGCATGGCCAAGGAGCTGCCCTGGCCGCGGTGTGAAGCCCCATCCTGAGGTGCCCCGACGGCTGCTACTTGTGAGCTGCGTTGGGTTTCCCCGAAGAGGAGAGGATGAGACAATACGATAGAGATACATATTTCTCTCAATTAAGAACCAAGGTTATCAATCTAGTAGGAGAACCACATAGAACCACGTTAGCAGCACATGCACACACAAAAGCAAATACTTCCACCAACGCAAACAAGGGGGTTATCAATTCCCTCAGCGGTTATTTGCAAAGATCAAATCTCATAGTGGTCGTCTAATAGATAAATTGCAATATAAAATAAAGAAAATAAAGAAAAGTGCAGTAAGGAATTTTGTGTTTTTATATATGGTAAAGGTAGACCCGGGGGGCATAGTTTTTACTAAAGGCTTCTCTCTCGAGCACATAACATATGGTGGGTGAACAAAATTACTGTTGGGCAATTGATAGAAAAGTGCATAGTTATGACAATATTCAAGGCAATAATCATGTATATAGGCATCACGTCTGAGACAAGTAGACCGACTCCTGCCTGCATCTACTACTATATATTACTCCACTCATCAACCGCTGTCCAGCATACATCTAGAGTATTAAGTTAATAAAAACAGAGTAACGCCTTAAGCAAGATGACATGATGTAGACAAAGTAAACCCAAGCAATATGACTAAACCCCATCTTTTTATCCTTAGTGGCAATAATACGAATATGTGTCATGTCCCTTTCTTTCACTGGGACTGAGCACCGCAAGATTGAAGCCATCACAAAGCACCTCTCCCATTGCAAGAAAAATCAATCTAGTTGGCCGAACTAAGCGAATAGATCGGAGAGAAATATAATGCTATAATAATAATAATCCATATAAGAATTCAGAAAAGACTCAATTAATATTCATGAATAATCTGATCATCAACCCATAATTCATCGGAACCCAACAAACACACCGCAAAATAAGATTGCATCAAATAGAACTCCAAGAACATCGAGGAGA
Source organism: Triticum dicoccoides (assembly GCF_002162155.2). Taxonomy (NCBI): domain Eukaryota; kingdom Viridiplantae; phylum Streptophyta; class Magnoliopsida; order Poales; family Poaceae; genus Triticum; species Triticum dicoccoides. The sequence continues at coordinate 500,782,980 of NC_041382.1, read as the reverse complement.
ACATTTTATTGCTGATCAAAGAGAGAGAGAGAAGAAGTCATCTAGCTACTAGCTATGGACCAGTAGGTCCGTCGTAAACTACTCACGCATCATTGGAAGGCAGCAAGGATGATGTAGAAGCCCTCCGTGACCGATTACCCCTCCGACAGAGTACCGGAAAAGGCCTCTAGATGGGATCGCGGAAGAGTAGAAACTTGCGGCGGCGGAAAAAGTGTTTGGGGTGGCTCTCTATTGGTTTCCTGATTTTAGAGAATTTATAGAGGTGGAATTAGGTCAGATGGAGTCACATGGGGCCCACAAGGCATCAAGACGCGCCCTGTTGCCTTGTCGTCTCCTTGCTTCTCGTCTGGTCTCATCCCGAAGCTTCTAGGGTCTCTCTTGTCCAGAAAGAAAATCGTCAAAAAGTTTCATTGCGGTTGGACTTCGTTTGGTGCTGATTTCTTGGAAAACCAAAAACAAGCAGAAAACAGCAAGTGGCACTTGGCACTAGGTTAATAGTTTAGTCCCATAAAATGATATAAAATAGCACAAAAAGTTATATAAAACATCCAAGATTGATACTATAATAACATGTAACAATAAAAAAATTATAGATACATTGGAGATGTATCAAGCATCCCCAAGCTTAACTCCTGCTCGTCCTCGCGTAGGTAAATGATAAAAACATAATTTTTGATGTGGAATGCTACCTAACATGTTCATCATGTAATCTTTCTTTTATGAATATTAAGATCCGAATGATTCAAAGCAACAGTCTATAATTTGACATAAAGACATCAATACTCGGGCATACTAACAAACAATAATCTCTTTCAAAATATAAATGCTAAAGAACGCTATCCCTACAAAATCATATAGCCTTATCATGCTCCATCTTCTTAACACAAAATATAAATCATGCACTACCTCGGTGTCAGCCAAGCAATTAGTTCATACTTTTTAACGCGCTTCAACTTTTTCAACTACCACGCAATACATGAGCGCAAGCCATGGATATAGCACTATGGGTGGAATAGAATGCGATTGTAGATATTAATATGGAAAAGACAAAAAAGAATAAAGTTTCATGTCAACGCTGCTAATCGACGGGCTATGGAGATGCCCATCAATTGATGTCAATGCGAGGAGTAGGAATTGCCATGAAACGGATGCACTAAGAGCTATATGTGTATGAAAGCTCAAATTGAAAACTAAGTGGGTGTGCATCCAACTTGCTTGCTCTAGAAGACCTCGGGCATTTAAGGAAGCCCATCATAGGAATATAAAAGCCAAGTTCTATAATGAAAAAAATTCCCACTGGTATATGAAAGTGACTACATAGGAGACTCTCTATATGAAAAACATGCTGCTACTTTGAAGCACAAGTGTGGAAAGGGATAGTAACATTGCCTCTTCTCTCTTTTCCTCTCATTTTTGTGTTGGGCTCTTTTTGGCCTCTTTTTTCTTTTTATTTATTTATTTCCTCTCTGGTACGATGCTCTAATAATGATGATCATCACACTTCTATTTACTTATAACTCAATATTACAAACTCGATAAAACTGAAACATATGACTATATAAAAGCCTCTGGCAGTGTACCAGGATGTGCAATGATACTAGCATAACATGTATGATAATGATGAATGGTGGCTGAGCCACAAATACTTTGTCAGCTATATGATCATGCAAAGCAATATGACAATGATGATGTGTGTCCTAATAACGAAACGGTAGAAGTTGCATGTCAATATATCTCGGAATGGCTATCAAAATGTCATGATAGGTAGGTATGGTGGTTGTTTTGAGAAAGATATAAGGAGGCTTGTGTGTGATAGAGCATATCATATCATGGGGTTTGGATGCACTAGTGAAGTTTTCACCAACTTTTGAGGTGAGAAAGGGCAATGCATAGTACCGAAGAGGCTAGCAAATTGTGGAAAGGTGAGAGTGAGTAAAATTCATGGACTCACATTAGTCATAAAGAACTCACATACTTATTGTGAAAGTCTATTAGCCCTTGAAGCAAAGTACTACTGTGCATGCCCCTAGGGGGGAGGTTGGTTGTATGAGTTAGCCATCGTGTGCCCCCGACCTTCACGCGAAGGAAGACACTCAATAATAAATCATGCCCCAACTTCTTAGCATAACGGGAGACTATACGTCCATGCTTCAAGAATCGCAAACCTTAACACCAATATTCTACTAAACCACAATTATTCACTAGTACAACAAACATATCACCATCTCTATATCTCAAAATTACTGCAAGGAATCAAACTTATCATATTATGTGATCTACATGAAAGTTTTTATTATATGCCTCTTGAATACCTATCATAGCAGGACCAATTTCATAACCCGTGCATATTGCCATTACTATTTATTAGACTCTCAAAAAGATATAAGTGAAGCATGAGAGTGCAACTATTTCTTTAAAATATAACCACCGTCGTGCTCTAAAAGATATAAGTGAAGCACTAGAGTAACTGCCTAGCTCAAAATATATAATTTAAGCACATAGAGTATTCTAATAAGTCACAAATAAATGCATGTTCCTCTCAAAAGGTGTGTGTAGCAAAGATGATTGTGGCAAAATAAAAAACAAACGAAGCAAAGACTCATATAATACACGACGCTTCAAGTAAAACTCATATCATGTGATGAATAAAAATATAGCTCCAAATAATATACTTGTGGATTGTAGACGAAAGAAGGGATGCCATCCGCGGCGTCCCCAAGCTTAGATGCTCGGTCGTCCTTGAATATTACTTTGGGGTGCCTTGGGCATCCCCAAGCTTAGGGTCTTGCCGCTCCTTATTCCTTCATCCATCGTGATCTCACCCAAAATTTGAAAACTTCAGCACACAGAACTCAACATAAACCTTGTGAGATCCGTTAGTATAACAAGCAAATCATAAACTTTAGGTACTATTTTCAACCCATTTATATTTATAATTGCATAATACCTACTTTATTCTAGCTTCTTCATGACTTATACCCCCGATACAATCCATAGCTTCATTAAAACAAGAAAACTATGTAACAAAAACAGAATCTGTCAAAAACAGAATAGTCTGTAATGATCTGAACATATATAATACTTTTGTTACTCCAAACATTCTGAAAAATTAGGACAACGTGGGCAATTTGTCTATCAATCATGTGTAAAAAGTTCAGAATTTTATCACGTTCCAGTGAATTTAGAAAATTCTGCTACCAGGCGCAACATTTTCTATTTTTTTCACAAAATCAAATCAATTATCAACCAAATCATCCCAAAGGCTTTACTTGGCACAAACATTAATTGAAACAAAAAAACACAATCATAATAGAAGCATAATTATGTGGACACCAAAAAAATGTAAAATAAAAAGAAAGATATGAAGGAAATATGCCCTAGAGGCAATAATAAAGTTATTATTTATTTCCTTATATCATGATAAATGTTTATTATTCATGCTAGAATTGTATTAACCGGAAACATAATACATGTGTGAATACATAGACAAAATAGATTGTCACTAGTATGCCTCTACTTGACTAGCTCGTTGATCAAAGATGGTTATGTTTCCTAACCATAGACATGAGTTGTCATTTGATTAACGGTATCACATCATTAGGAGAATGATGTGATTGACTTGACCCATTCCGTTAGCTTAGCACTTGATCGTTTGGTTTGTTGCTATTGCTTTCTTCATAACTTATACATGTTCCTATGCCTATGAGATTATGCAACTCCTGTTTACCGGAGGAACACTTTGTGTGCTACCAAATGTCACAACGTAACTGGGTGATTATAAAGGTGCTCTACAGGTGTCTCCGAAGGTACTTGTTGGGTTGGCGTATTTCGAGATTAGGATTTGTCACTCCGGTTGTCGGAGAGGTATCTCTGGGCCCTCTCGGTAATGCACATCACTTAAGCCTTGCAAGCATTGCAACTAATAAGTTAGTTGTGGGATGATGTATTACGGAACGAGTAAAGAGACTTGCCGGTAACGAGATTGAACTAGGTATTGAGATACCGACAATCGAATCTCGGGCAAGTAACATACCGATGACAAAGGGAACAGCGTATGTTGTTATGCGGTCTGACCGATAAAGATCTTCGTAGAATATGTAGGAGCCAATATGAGCATCTAGGTTCCGCTATTGGTTATTGACCGGAGACGTGTCTCGGTCATGTCTACATAGTTCTCGAACTCGTAGGATCCGCACGCTTAAAGTTCGGTGACGATCATAATTAGGGTTTTTGTGTTTTGATGTACCGAAAGTTGTTAGGAGTCCCGGATGTGATCACGGACATGACGAGGAGTCTCGAAATGCTCGAGACATAAAGATTGATATATTGGAAGCCTATATTTGGATATCGGAAACGTTCCGGGTGAAATCGGGATTTTACTGGAGTACCGGGGGGTTACCGGAACCCCCCCCCCCGGGGGGGTTATTGGGCCTACATGGGACATAAGGGAGAAGAGGAGGGCCGGCCAGGGCAGGCCGTGCGCCCCCTCCCCCCTAGTCCGAATAGGACAAGAAAGGGGGGGGGGGCGGCGCCCCCCTTTCCTCTTTCTCCCTTCCTCCTTCCTTTTCCAACAAGGCAAGAGGGGGGAGTCCTACTCCCGGTTGGAGTAGGACTCCTCCAGGCGCACCCCATAGGGCCGGCCGCACCTCCCCCTCTCCCTCCTTTATATACTGATGCAAGGGGGCACCCCATGACACACAAGTTGATCCTCGTGATCGTTCCTCAGCCGTGTGCGGTGCCCCCTTCCACCATATTCCACCTCGGTCATATCGTAGCGGTGCTTAGGCGAAGCCCGGCGTCGGTAGAACATCATCACCGTCATCACGCCGTCGTGCTGACGAAACTCTCCCTCAACATTTTGCTGGATCGGAGCTCGAGGGACGTCACCGAGTTGAACGTGTGCAGAACTCGGAGGTGCCGTACGTTTGATATTTGGATCGGTCGGATCGGGAAGACGTACGACTACTTCCTCTACGTTGTGTCAACACTTCCGTTGCCGGTCTACGAGGGTACGTAGACAACACTCTCCCCTCTCGTTGCTATGCATCACCGTGATCTTGCGTGTGCGTAGGATTTTTTTTGAAATTACTGCGTTCCACAACAAGATAGATATTGGTTTGCCTCCCAACAAGCGCGCCCCTAGTTAGGCGTAATGCATAGTTTCAAGTATTGACATCTTTAGTTTGTCCATCTTGGGATGTGTGTTTATCAGGAGGTTTTTCAAAAACAATGGGAAACACATCATCTACTAAAATTTTAGCATTCTCGAGGCTACTTTCTTCAAACCCTTGTTGGTTCCCTTTCACAATCCAAGAATATTGTTGATTAATACCATCAAAAACTTGTTGGATAATATGTAAAGGAGGAACTTCCATTTTAGTATTTTCACCAAAAGTAATTATCACGAAACACATATCTCATCATATAATCTTCATCATATAAAATTTCATTTATCAAAGGATGTTCATGATTCATATTATAAAAATCACAGAACTCTCAAGCCTCTCGCACTATATAATCAAATTCATTCATGGGTATAAGAGTAATTTTTAGTCTTAGGGTTGTTTATGATAGGTAACTCATAGAACAGTCTTTGCAAAGTGGGATGAGTATGCATAAATCTTCTTTCAAGTTTAAGAACAAGTGCTGAAATAGCTTTGGAGTAACTATTGATTTTGTTAAGAATAGGAATATCATTGCAAACCAAAGTTCCCATACAACTAAAGAATTCATGTATAGTGTTTTTCCCTATGATATTCTGTAGCGCCCAAGATGCGGTTCTATCCCAATCACATGATGAATTCATGATCGGGGCACAATCGCATTTCGAGCGCATAGCAAGGTGGATATCATTACAACATACCATGTACTGAATAGACGAGAATACAAGATAAAGGCTTACACTCTCCACAAGCTATAACATGAATACAACAGTTTGTCAATACATAGCAATCATCATACAGAAGAGCAGGATCCGACTAAGGATGTAATCAAACGAAAAAGAAGAACGACATCCACCCTACTAATCCCAGGCTCCCGACCTGGAACCTAAACCCTTGATCAAAGAAGAAGAAGAACTCCAAAAGCAATCAAGCATCACTCTCATGTTAGATCATCGCATTACCTATACCTGCAACTGTTGTTGTAGTAATCTGTGAGCCACGAGGACTCAGCAATCCCATTACCATGGGTATCAAGACTAGAAAAGCTTAATGGGTATGGAATGGACAAGTGGTGAGGTTGCAGCAAGCGACTAATCAATGTATGGTGGCTAACTTACAAGTACAAGAGTAAGATGAGAAACTACGCAAACGATCGCAAACTAATAATGACCAAGAAGTGATCCTGAACTACTTACGTTCAAACATAACCCCATCGTGTTCTCTTCTCGAACTCACTCGAAAAGAGACAGTCATGGTTACGCATGAAGTTGGTGTATATATCGGATCTGGTGTCAAGTTCTCTACAACCAGACATTAAAAATTCCCATCTGCCACATAACCGCGGGCACGACTCTCGAAAGTTGAAACCATGCAGGGGTGTCGCAACTTGGCCCACGACAAGCTCTCATGATCAACGGAGGAAAATCCTCCTCTCGGAACAACTCGATCAAACTCGGAATCCCGGTTCACAAGACATTTCGACAATGGTAAAACAAGTCCATCAAGACCTCCTGGCTTGCCGACTCCCTGATAGTAGCCGCGCTGAAAGTGCAACTACCCCTGGGTGGTTTTGGTAATTCCTAACAACATATAGTTCATTGAGCTAATGCTATTCCAAGATGAATATTTCAGGAAAGCTCAATGGTTGGCATGGCATGGATTAGAAAGTGGACCCTTCAAAATGCTAAGGATAAAAGATTGGCTCAAGCTCAAAGCACAAGACTATACATTTTCTATTTTAGTGATCCAAGATCACATTGAGTCTATAGGAAAAGCGAATACTATTAAGAAGGGATGAGGTGTTTCTTAATGAGGTGCTTGCTCAAAATGCTTAGTGATATGCTCCAAAACCCTCCACTACTTTCTCACTTCCACATATGTCCCACACCAAATATCCAACTTGGCCCCACCGATTCTTTCTATCCGGAGCCACCGAGTTCAGTTGACATAGCCACTGCCAGAAACCTTAATCTTTTCGGTCTCACCGATAGGGATCTCGGTCTCACCGAGATGGGATTGTAATCTCTCTATTTCCCTTCGTAACGTTTCGGTCAAACCGAGATGAGCGATTGGTCCCACCGAGATTGCAATGTAAACTCTCTGTTTCCCTTTCGTAACACTTCGGTCCAACCGAGATGAGTGAATTGGTCCCACCGAGTTTTCCTGACCAACTCTCTGTTAGTCCATTACCAAAATCGATCTCACCGAGTTTGTGTAATAGGTCTCACCGAGATTACGTTATGACCTAACCCTAACGATATCGGTCCCGCCGAGTTGACATGTCGGTCCCACCGAGAATCCTAACGTTCACATTTTGAACTAAATCGGTCTGACCGAGTTTCATGATTCGGTCCCACCGAGTTTGGTGATTTGTGTGTAACGGTTAGATTTTGTGTGGAGGCTATAAATACCCCTCCACCCACTCTTCATTCGAGGAGGGAGCCATCAGAACATGCCTACACTTCCAATACATATTTTCTAAGAGAGAACCACCTACACTTGTGTTGAGGTCAAGATATTCCATTCCAACCACATAAATCTTGATCTCTAGCCTTCCCCAAGTTGCTTTCCACTCAAATCTTCTTTCTACCAAATCTAATCCTATGAGAGAGAGTTGAGTGTTGGGGAGACTATTATTTGAAGCACAAGAGCAAGGAGTTCATCATCAACACACCATTTGTTACTTCTTGGAGAGTGGTGTCTCCTAGATTGGCTAGGTGTCACTTGGGAGCCTCCGACAAGATTGTGGAGTTGAACCAAGGAGTTTGTAAGGTCAAGGAGATCGCCTACTTCGTGAAGATCTACTGCTAGTGAGGCAAGTACCTCGTGGGCGATGGCCATGATGGGATAGACAAGGTTGCTTCTTCATGGACCCTTTGTGGGTGGAGCCCTCCGTGGACTCGCACAACCGTTACCCTTCGTGGGTTGAAGTCTCCACCAAATCCAAATCCTGAGAGAGAGA
>NC_041382.1:500756528-500774688 GCF_002162155.2 Triticum dicoccoides | reverse complement strand
TGATCTCTAGCCTTCCCCAAGTTGCTTTCCACTCAAATCTTCTTTCCACCAAATCCAAATCCTGAGAGAGAGAGAGTTGAGTGTTGGGGAGACTATCATTTGAAGCACAAGAGCAAGGAGTTCATCATCAACACACCATTTGTTACTTCTTGGAGAGTGGTGTCTCCTAGATTGGCTAGGTGTCACTTGGGAGCCTCCGACAAGATTGTGGAGTTGAACCAAGGAGTTTGTAAGGGCAAGGAGATCGCCTACTTCGTGAAGATCTACCCGAGTGAGGCAAGTCCTTCGTGGGCGACGACCATGGTGGGATAGACAAGGTTGCTTCTTCGTGGACCCTTCATGGGTGGAGCCCTCCGTGGACTCGTGCAACCATTACCCTTCATGGGTTGAAGTCTCCATCAACGTGGATGTATGATAGCACCACCTATCGGAACCATGCCAAAAATCTCCGTGTCAACATTGCGTTTGCTCCCTCAAACTCCTCCCTTTACCTTCATATGCAATTGTTTTACATTACGCTGCTATACTCTTAGAATTGCATGTGTTGGTTGATTACTTGTTTGTGCTAAGTTGCTAAAATCTACCAAGAACTAAAATTGGGAAAAGGCTAGACTTTTATTTGGTCAAGTAGTCTAATCACCCCCCCTCTAGACATACTTTCGATCCTACAAGTGGTATCAGTGCTTTGGTCTCCATTTGCTTTGATTTCCATAGCTTTTGGTGGTCATAGTCTTGGTTTCACAACCTAGGAGAGTATGGCATCTAGCGAGGGAAATTACCACCGTAGCTCGTGGAGTCTAAGTTGGAAGCATAAGATGAAAATGCATATTCTTGGACATAACCCCGCCGTTTGGGCTATTGTGTGTGTTGGCTTGCAAGGTGAATTCTTTGATGGGAGAGAACCAAACTATGAAGCTACCACGGAAGAGTTGAAGATGCTACAGTACAATGCTCAAGCTTGTGATATTCTCTTCAACGGATTGTGCCCCGAAGAATTCAACAAAATCAGCCGTCTTGAGAATGCAAAGGAAATTTGGGATACTTTGATTGATATGCACGAAGGTACCGACTCTGTCAAGGAATCCAAATTGGATGTGCTTCAAAGTCAACTTGACAAGTTCAAAATGAAGGATGGTGAAGGTGTCGCTGAAATGTATTCTAGGCTTTCTCTCATCACAAATGAGATTGTCGGCTTAGGAAGTGAAGAGATGACCGACAAATTCATCATCAAGAAGATCCTAAGAGCCTTGGATGGAAAATACGATACCATGTGCACATTGATCCAAATGATGCCCAATTACAAAGATCTCAAGCCAACGGAAGTCAATGGAAGAATTGTTGCTCATGAGATGTCACTCAAGGATAAGGAAGAGCTTCACAACAAGTCAAGTGGTGCTGACAAAGCCTCATGTGATGCTCCCACATCATCAAGCGAGAAACAAACCTCCAATGAAGAATTGAGCCTAATGGTAAAGAACTTCAACAAGTTCTACAAGAGTAGAAGCAAAGAAAGAAGTTCCAAGTCAAGGTCCTACAATGACAAAAGATCTTCTAGTCGTGAGCGTAATTGCTACAATTGTGGAAGACCCGGACACTACTCCAATGAGTGTACAACTCCGTACAAAAGAAGAGAAGATTCTCCCAAAAGAAGAAGTAGAAGAGAAGAATCACCACCAAGAGAAAGGAGGAGTAGAGATGATCGTTATGAACGAAAACCCTCTCGGAGAAGCAAGGATTCGGAAAGGAAAGAGAAGTCATCAAGGAGCTACACAAAAAGAAGACATCAAGCTCATGTTGGTGAATGGGTATCCGGCTCCGACTCCGACAATCACTTCGAAAGAAGTTATCATTTCGACTCCGAATATACTCAAGATGAAGGTGTTGCCGATCTAGCAGTTGTGTCAACCAACTCCTATGACATATTTGACTCACCAAATGAAGGAATTGGAAGGTGCTTCATGGCCAAAGGTCCAAAGGTAACACATCCCGAGTATGTTGATTTCAATAGTGATGAAGATGATTTGCTAGGTGATGATGATTTACTTGTTGACAACGCTAGTGATGAATACTATGATGAAACGTCAATTAATCATGCTAATCAAGATAAAACGAATGATGATGATAAGAAGGAGATTGAGCGTCTAACTCAAGAACTAAACACTCTTAAGTCAGCTCATGAAACTATTTTGGAAAATCATCAAGAACTTTTAAAGACTCATGATAAGCTACGCTTTGAAAAGCTCAACCTTGAGCAAGAGCATGAGTTTTTAAAGGGAATCAACGATGATCTTCGCAAGAAAAGTTCTTCTTACATTGCCGAGCGTTTACTCTTGTCTACTTACATGCCACAAGTTAAATCTAGCAACAAGAGCAAGAAAGATTCTTCATCTAGTAGTAACAACAATCATGATAAATCCAATATTGTTGCTTCTAGTAGCTCTCTTGATTCCACTAATGATTCTCTTAGCCAAGTTACACTTGAGCAAGAAAATAGCTTATTGAAGGGAATTATAGAGAAAGGTGTTTACAAGAGCCTTGCCAGGAGTAAGCAATTTGAGGAAATTGTACGCAAGCAAGGAAGACACCGGAAGAATCAAGGTGTTGGTTTTGAACGAAAGTTCAATGCCAATGGAGTTGAGTGGGAAGAAGATCAATACCCTAAGACAAAGTTTGTTCCTCAACAAGAGAAGTATGATCCTACTTCTTTCAAGGGGACACAAGCTCAAGATGATCTTCCACCACAAGACCACAAGCAAAAAGGCAAGGTCAAGCTTCAAGAGGAGATTGATGCATTTGAAGAAGCACCCAAGGCCTTGGTCAAGTGGGTTCCCAAGACCATCGTCGGTGTCAAAACTGGCGGATCTCGGGTAGGGGGTCCCGAACTGTGCATCTAAGGTGGATGGTAACATGAGGAAGGGGACACGTTGTTTACCCAGGTTCGGGCCCTCTTGATGGAGGTAATACCCTACGTCCTGCTTGATTGTTCTTGATAATATGAGTAGTACAAGAATTGATCTACCATGAGATCAAAGAGGCTAAACCCTAGAAGCTAGCCTATGGTATGATTGTATGTTGTCCTTCGGACTAAAACCCTCCAGTTTATATAGACACCGGAGGGGGCTAGGGTTACACAAGGTCGGTTACAAAGGAGGAGATATACATATCCGTATTGCCTAGCTTGCCTTCCACACCAAGTAGAGTCCCATCCGGACACGGGACGAAGTCTTCAAACTTGTATCTTCGTAGTCCAATAGTCTGGCCAATGGATATAGTCCGGCTGTCCGGAGACCCCCTAATCCAGGACTCCCATCCAGACACGGGATGAAGTCTTCAAACTTTGGACTTTGGACTTCAAGTAGAGTCCCATCCGGACACGGGACAAAGTCTTCAAACTTTGGAATGGAGTGATGTGAAAAGTTAATGTTTCGCTTCGGAAGTTATCGGGAGAACCGAATACCACCTCTAGTACTAGAGAGCCCGTACAGCGGGCCTCCTGGCATGGTATTACTCCCTTGAAGGTAGTATTACTGTGGCGAATTCGTGTCGGGTCTATCCCCATTTTGCGGACTGTGTCCTGATATATCAGATTTAGATCACTGCCGCCATTCATGAGGACTCGTGTGAAATGGTACCCATTTATGATTGGGTCTAACACCAAGGCCGTCAGTCCTTCGTGCCGGATATTTGTATCATGATCCCTAAGATCAAAAGTGATCGGGCAGGCCAACCAGGGATTGAACCTAGGGGTGACGGGCTCTATGGCTCGGGTGCATCGGAGTGCATGATTGCTTCTCCTATTTGTCACATGGATCACGTTTATGGTTTTAACCTCTGGCGAGAACTTTTTCTGTCCTCTGGCGCTTTGCTGGCGAGGTTCATCCTCGTCTTCGCTTGGTGTCTCTTCCACTTTGTGTTCGGCGTTTAGCTTACCGGCCTGCTTGAAGACCCAACATTCTCTGTGGGTATGATTTGCAGGTTTGTTTGGGGTGCCGTGAATCTGGCAGAGTTTGTCAAGAATTTTGTTTAGGCTAGATTGTCCTTCTCTACTGCCTTTGAAAGGCTTTTTCCGCTGACCTGGTCGGGAGCCCCTAAATCCGGTGTTTACCGCCATGTCATCTGGGCTACCTTCTTTATTTCGACGCTTGTTTTTGTTGCGTTGTGGTTTACCATTGACATCCCTAACTTCGGATGTCCTTGGGTCGCTGGTGCTGCTACGGGCCAACCAGCTATCCTCGCCCACACAAAAGCGGGTCATGAGGTTTGTTAGGGCTGCCATCATTCTCGGTTTTTCTTGGCCGAGGTGTCTGGCGAGCCATTCGTCTTGGACTCTGTGTTTAAAAGCTGCTAAGGCTTCGGTGTCCGGACAGTCGACGATTTTGTTCTTCTTGGTGAGGAACCTGTTCCAAAGCTTTTGGGCGGACTCTCCGGACTGTTGGACTATATGACTTAAAAATTGTCTGCATCCGGAGGTCGGACATAAGTCCCGTGAAAATTGGCCCGGAAAGCGTCCTCGAGCTCCTCCCAACTTCCAATTGAGTTTTCGGGGAGGCTTTTCAGCCAGTGCCGAGCTGGCCCTTTACGCTTGAGGGGCAAGTATTTAATGGCATGGAGATCGTCTCCACGAGCCATATGAATATAGAGGATGAAGTCCTCTATCCAGACTCCAGGGTCTGTGGTCCCGTCGTACGCCTCTATGTTCACCGGTTTGAATCCCTCTGGGAACTCATGATCTAGCACTTCATCGGTGAAACATAGGGGGTGTGCGGCACCCCTATATTGGGATGTGCGATGGTGTTCAGACGGTTTTAGTATTCGGTTTTGGTTTTGTACCGGAGCGCGCTTCCTAGATCCGTAGATGGATCTAGTCGCGCCAGATGTTTGGCGCAAATTCTCACGTATATCGTGTGTTGACTTATGCGCGACCTTGTTAGCCGGTCTATCGCGCTCACAAGGTGGTGGATCCGGCCGGTTGGCCGTATCATTCTCCGGCTGTGTGGGCTCTAAGGCCTCATCGTTGAATTCCGGTAATAGCTTGCGCTTTGGATAGCTATTTTTATGGTAGCTTCCACCATACTTTGTTACTTTGTTCCACCTGCTGTTGAGCGTATCTTGTGCTACCTTGAGCCTTTGCTTCTATTTCTTCAGGCTCCTTGCTGTGGCAATAAGCCTTCTGCGGAGGTTCTCTTGCTCCAAGTGTGTTTCCGGGATGATGCGTGCATCTTCGTCCGGACTGTTTTCTTCCCCCGACGGGGTTTGATGAGGCTTATCTTTGGCGTCATCGTGTTCGGACATCGGATCTGTACTATGTTTGCAGTTTGCATCTTAATTGTGCTCTGCCACCGGGGTGGTGCAGTTGTCGTTTCTTCCAGAGTTGAGTGGACTATTATTTCCTCTTGCTCTATTATCGCTATTTTTGCTATGGTGGGACTTAGAGCGGCGCCGCTGACGTCGGCGCTTGGGTTGCTTGGAGGGTGCATCCTCTGCTGTCTATTTGCCATTGCCCTCTCTGGGTGTATCCACCATGTATATGTCATGTGATGAAGTAACAGTCCCGCGCCCTGTGGGCGGTGGTTCCGGTTTGTCTCCTGCATCGTCCTCCATACCGTCGATGTCTTCGGAGTCGAAGTCGGGCATGTCGGTTAAGTCATCAACAGTGGCTACTAAGTGGGTGGTGGGTGGGCCACGAATTTCTTCGTCATCCGCATCCCATTCTAGCCGGACATAGTTCGGCCAAGGTTCTCCTGACAGGGAGAGAGACCTTAATGAATTTAGCACATCTCCGAAGGGCGAGTGCTGAAAGATATCCGTGGAGGTGAACTCCATGATCGGCGCCCAGTCGGATTCGACGGGCACGGATGTGAGCGGCTCGGAGTCCGGGGCCGGGGATAAATCCAGTGGTTCGGAGATGCGGCTATCGGAAGGGGTGAAGTCAGTATCTGGCTCTATCGCTGCTGAGAGTGCGGCCTCCATGACGGGGTCTATCCCTTCGCTCTCGGATGGCGTGATTTGCTCCGGATTAACGGCCGGAGTAGCTGCGGACGCGATCTCCCGAACACTGTCCGACGACAGAGTTACGTCTTGCTCGTCGCGACTGTGCGGCACGTCCGGCATGGGCTCGAATCTGTCGAAGATCAATTCTCCGCGAATGTCGCCCGTGTAGTTCAAGTTTCCAAATCTGACCTGATGGCCAGGGGCGTAGCTTTCGATCTGCTCCAGATGGCCAAGCGAATTGGCCCGCAGTGCGAAGCCGCCGAATATGAAGATCTGTTCGGGGAGGAAAGCCTCACCCTGGACCACATAACTAGCGATGATCGAAGGAGCCATCAAGCCTTATTGTGACGACACAGTGGAACTCTCAATGAAAGCACCAATGTCGGTGTCAAAACCGGCGGATCTCGGGTAGGGGGTCCCAAACTATGCGTCTAAGGCGGATGGTAACAGGAGGCAGGGGACATATTGTTTACCCAGGTTCGGGCCCTCTTGATGGAGGTAATACCCTACGTCCTGCTTGATTGTTCTTGATAATATGAGTAGTACAAGAGTTGATCTACCACGAGATCAAAGAGGCTAAACCCTAGAAGCTAGCCTATGGTATGATTGTATGTTGTCCTTCGGACTAAAACCCTTCGGTTTATATAGACACCGGAGGGGGATAGGGTTACACAAGGTCGGTTACAAAGGATGAGATATACATATCCGTATTGCCTAGCTTGCCTTCCATGCCAAGTAGAGTCCCATCCGAACACGGGACGAAGTCTTCAAACTTGTATCTTCATAGTCCAATAGTCCGGCCAAAGGATATAGTCCGGCTGTCCAGAGACCCCCTAATCCAGGACTCCCTCAACCACATCAAGTTCTACTTCATCAAGTACAACTACAACTCCAAGGGTTCCCATCAAGATGGTGTGGATCCAGAAGAAGAAGAACTAGAGAGTTCTTGAGGGTGACTCCGCTAACATACTTCACTCTTATCATTTTGGCGAGGACAAGTGCAAACAACTTCCATATCTTGCACTAGTTCAAGGAGTCACAAACCGTCTTGTAGGTAAGACAAGGGACAAGGTAAGCTAATGCTTTCATGGACATCATCTTGTGTATGCATCACTCTATGTCTATGGATATCCTTGTTTGTTCCTTGTGGGACTAACCCGTGTAGGTATTGAAGGTGCAACTCACTCCAAAGGATTACCCCAAATGATCTACATCAACTTTGAGCATCTACATCTTCAACACCTACATGAAGTCATCATCGACAAAACCCAAGGTTAGTTCATCCCTCTTAGGGTGGATATCACATCTAGGGGGAGCTTTGCTCTAACCAATTGAGCTAAAGCAACTCTAATGGTGTGAACACAACAATGCTTTATGTAAAAGTGGTAACCCCACTTGTGCTTAAACCATGAGTATGACTTATGATCAAATGTTCTCATTTGACTCTTAAGTCAATATACTCATATATAGATGACCTAGTCATCGCCAAATTGCTTGATAGATGCTAGAGTGTTTGTGCATGCTTTGTCACATATTTCATTTGCCATTTTATTGTGTGACCATGTTGGTTGCATATTTTATGCATTCAAGGACATCCATTTGTTGTTTTGATTGTTTGGCTCTTTCTCTTTTGCCAAATGGATGGACAAGAATGCCTAAGAACTCCCTCTAGCTATCCATGCTTTTCTCGTCTCAAACTCTATTCTTGCTACATCACAAAGTTTGATCAAGTCAGATTCGAACCACTCTGTGTGAGGAGCACTCGGAGTTCCCGATTCGTCATAGACTTAAACCTCCAAAACCTCTTTGTGCATCTCGGTCTGACCGATTCATCCTTTTCGGTCCTACCAAGTCACTAAGTTGATCTAGGGTTTTCAATCTCGGTGCAACTGATTAGAACCTTTCGGTCACACCGAGTTGTAGTAACTGCCTGCAGTTTTGCATCTCGGTGCCACCGAGTCATTCCACTCAGTCACACCGACAGGGTCAGGTTATCTATACCGACGGGCCAAAATTTGGAAATATTTCCGAACATCCTCGCCCACGCATAACCTACTCTTCCTTCTCGGGTCTTCGGATCTTCCTCTCGTTGCCAGTGACCTCCCGCCGCTGGTCTCCGCCGCCGTCAACGGAAATCTTCACCGTCATTGCCGCTATAGCAAGTTCGTCGCCGAACTAGGGTACGAACTTGATCATTGTGCTAATCCTTAACTCCGATTCTTAGCACATTGCTTTGCCATGATTCTTGCCATGAATGAAATCATCCTGTCCAGCAAAAACATCCTGTAGATTAGTTTTGATCTCAAAATTTAGGGTTAGGTCTCCGCCGAATTCATCTCGGACCGACCGAGTTGTAGAAATC
This sequence comes from Triticum dicoccoides, assembly GCF_002162155.2. Classification (NCBI taxonomy): domain Eukaryota; kingdom Viridiplantae; phylum Streptophyta; class Magnoliopsida; order Poales; family Poaceae; genus Triticum; species Triticum dicoccoides. The sequence goes on along the minus strand of NC_041382.1, from coordinate 500,766,335 downwards.
GGTCTCGTCGATTTTGGCTTAGGCCAGAGCACACACGTTTTCGGTCTGACCAAAAATTGCAAATCGGTGTGACCGAGTTCAATTCTCTATGAAACCCTAGCAGTCTTGGTGCCACCGAACTGTGACTCGGTCTGACTGAGTTCACTAGTTTAGTTTCCAAAAACTGCTTCGGTATCATCGAGTTTACAAATCGGTAGATCAGAAATGCTTTCTGTGAAGAACTAAAACTAAGTTTCTGAGTCAATTGTTTTGCAAAACTCCTGTACTTTGTGATGCTCATCTACTCTACCTCATCTATAATCTATTCACAGGGTCTGCTGACAGTTTGCCTGCATGATGTCTGACCAAAGTGATAGCCAGAACAAGTCTGAGGAGCAGGTTCAACTGAGTGAGGGCACTAATCCCTCTAGTTCATATGATGATGGCAGCAGGAGCACACCAAGTAACTTGCCAAAGGCAGCCACCAGAACAAGAAAGAAGAAGACCTCAGATTCAGAGGATGAGGATTATGTGGCTGTTGAGGAAGAAGTCAGCTCCAAGAAAAAGGTTTTGAAAAAGGAGTATGGCTTAGCTGCTACAGTCAAGCCAGGGATGCATAAGAAGGCACCAGCAAAGAGAGCTCCCATGTCTAAGGCCAGAGCATCTACTGTTGAAACCTCCAAGCCATCTGAAGAGGCAGTTGGAGAGTCAGTTCCAACTACTTCATTAGAAGCCTTCGTCCTTGGAGTTCTCTCTACACCACCTCCCGAAGATCAAGCCTGAGAGTCATTTAGCACTATGCATTTTTGAACTTTTTGGTAACTTGTTGCCAAAGGGGGAGAAAAATGTATAGATCATAGGCTTCAAGAGAGAGTGTTGGTTTTTATCTCTCTTGCTATTTTGTTTGAAACTTTTTTGTGTGCTTGTGTGAGCTACTGTGTGAGCTACTTCTGAGATACTTGTTGATCATGTGTTTGATCATATGCTATCCTTAATGTTTGGTCGAATGATGCTATCTTTTACATCTCTTATATGATCATTCACTTGCTTGGTGATGAGTGCATGCTTTTAATCTCTATCATTTTAAGCGCTCCACCAAGATGTATGTGACATGGAAGAGTAACCCATGATCCTAATCAATTGTGCATTTGCATTCAAAAGCAAATTTTAAATGATGCACAAATTTAGGGGGAGCTCTTGCTTATCACATACTTCTCAAAGCAATGATGTTTTTCAATCTTATTTATCATTTGTCGAAGCTTTGATCTATATATTGTCATCAATTACCAAAAAGGGGGAGATTGAAACTGCAACTATCCCTGGGTGGTTTTGGTAATTCCTAACAACATATAGCTCATTGAGCTAATGCTATTCCAAGATGAATATTTTAGGAAAGCTCAATGGTTGGCATGGCATGGATTAGAAAGTGGACCCTTCAAAATGCTAAGGATAAAAGATTGGCTCAAGCTCAAAGCACAAGACTCTACATTTTCTATTTTAGTGATCCAAGATCACATTGAGTCTATAGGAAAAGCCAATACTAATAAGAAGGGATGAGGTGTTTCTTAATGAGGTGCTTGCTCAAAATGCTTAGTGATATGCTCCAAAACCCTCCACTACTTTCTCACTTCCACATATGTCCCACACCAAATATCCAACTCGGCCCCACCGATTCTTTCTATCTGGAGCCACCGAGTTCAGTTGACATAGCCACTGCCAGAAAACCTAATCTTTTCGGTCTCACCGATAGGGATCTCGGTCTCACTGAGATGGGATTGTAATCTCTCCGTTTCCCTTCGTAACGTTTCGGTCAAACCAAGATGAGCGATCGGTCCCACCGAGATTGCAATGTAAACTCTTTGTTTCCCTTTCGTAACACTTCGGTCCAACTGAGATGAGTGAATCGGTCCCACCGAGTTTGCCTGACCAACTCTCTGTTAGTCCATTACCAAAATCGGTCTCACCGAGTTTGTGTAATAGGTCTCACCGAGATTACGTTATGCCCTAGCCCAAACGATATCGGTCCCACCGAGTTGACATGTCGGTCGCACCGAGAATCCTAACGTTCACATTTTGAACTAAATATGTCTGACTGAGTTTCATGATTCGGTCCCACCGAGTTTGGTGATTTGTGTGTAGTGGTTAGATTTTGTGTGGAGGCTATAAATACCCCTCCATCCACTCTTCATTCGAGGAGAGAGCCATCAGAACATGCCTACACTTCCAATACATATTTTCTGAGAGAGAACCACCTACACTTGTGTTGAGGTCAAGATATTCCATTCCAACCACATAAATCTTGATCTCTAGCCTTCCCCAAGTTGCTTTCCAATCAAATCTTCTTTCTACCAAATCCAATCCTATGAGAGAGAGTTGAGTGTTGGGGAGACTATCATTTGAAGCACAAGAGCAAGGAGTTCATCATCAACACACCATTTGTTACTTCTTGGAGAGTGGTGTCTCCTAGATTGGCTAGGTGTCACTTGGGAGCCTCCGACAAGATTGTGGAGTTGAACCAAAGAGTTTGTAAGGGCAAGTAGATCGCCTACTTCATGAAGATCTACCCGACTGAGGCAAGTCCTTTGTGGGTGATGGCCATGGTGGGATAGACAGGGTTGCTTCTTCGTGGACCCTTCGTGGGTGGAGCCCTCCGTGGACTCGCGCAACCGTTACCCTTCGTGGGTTGAAGTCTCCATCAACGTGGATGTACGATAGCACCACCTATCGGAACCACGCCAAAAATCTCCGTGTCAATATTGCATTTGCTCCCTCAAACTCCTCCCTTTACCTTCATATGCAATTGTTTTACATTCCGCTGCTATACTCTTAGAATTGCATGTGTAGGTTGATTACTTGTTTGTGCTAAGTTGCTACAATCTGCCAAGAACTAAAATTGGGAAAAGGCTAGACTTTTATTTGGTCAAGTAGTCTAATCACCCCCCTCTAGACATACTTTCGATCCTACACCGCGTATCTCGTGTCAGGCCACGACCAGATGAGCAGTTCGTACAACTAAAACCAGTCCTCGAGTTTCCCCGTGGCGGCGCGGCAAGGGGCTCTAGTTTGGGACCAACACCATCAGCACTGCGCCCCCTGTATTATGTTGATTAACGAACCTTGGGGACGTGACCCCCTATGCCTCAAATTTATTATCATCTTTAGTTATAAAGTTCAGAAAATGGTAAAACCAATGTTGGGTCTTGCTGGAGGAGTTTTATTCAAAGCGAACTGTCAAGGGCCCCCCATAAACCCCAACCGTGTTAGGAATGCAAAATCAAGGAACATAACACCGGTATGACGAAAACTAGGGTGGCATGAGTGGAACAAAATACCAGGCAACAGGCAAAGCCTTCCACCCATTACCAAGTATATATGTGCATTAATTAAATAGGAGATATTGTGATATCCCAAAATATCCATGTCCCAACATGGAACAACCTGCACTGCACCTGCAACTAGCAACGCTATAAAAGGGGCTGAGCAAAGCGGTAACATAGCCAATCAATGGTTTGCTAGAATGGTGGAAAAAGGTTAGAGGCTTGACATGTCAATTTGGGAGGCTTGATAAACAAGTGGTAGGTTGTGCGACATAGCAGTAGCATCGAGACAACTAGCATAGCAAAGATAGTAGTGAGATCCAAGGTGACGATCATCTTGCCTGAAATCCCGCTAGGAAGAAGATCGAGTCCATGAAGAAGACGAACCCACGTAGTCGAACGAATCCTCACAATCGCAACGTTACCAGAACTATCAAGAAGATGCAACACCGGAAAGAAGCAAACAACACGGTAAACACACAACACATAACATGGTATGATGCTCATCCAAGTATGATGCATGACAAGAATACATGATGCTACTCATGGCAAGAGATGATGCATAATAAACTACCTATCTAGACAAGTTTAAATGGGGCCGGAACAACAAACAACAAGTCCAGTAAATCCCCATATGACATTTAGCAATTTGATGCAAGCAACAATTTAAAACCTCTTAAATGTTGTTATCTTGATGTGGATGACATGCACAAGTTTTATGCGATTTTTATGAAAATGCTGACATGAGCATGTTATGAAGAATTTGTCACCGTGTCGGAACAAAAGGGTGCCACGGCAACGACAACGGAAATGGTGCCACGGCAGCATTCCAATGATCCGACAACTCGTCGAGATGTCGGTGCAAAAGAAAGTGTGATGGGAGCGTGCCATGCAAGGATGGTGGGGTGATTCCGGATACCGGGTTCCCACGTGTCATGGCAAAGGAGGAATGCACAAGCGGCAATTCCAACATGGTGCAAACACGAGCATCTCATAAAACACATGTGCATTCGCCCACGGACGGTCATCTCGGGTTTATACCTTCGAAGCGTGCATTCAGAGTGGTTTGGGTCAAGCGGTGTAGTAGTTCACGGTCATCGTGGGAAGTAGTGGTACTCGGCGATGGTAGTGGAAGTAGTGGTACACGTTCCGTAGTCATACACATTCCGTAGATGTTTGGGGTCATAGTGAGGAACTTGACATCCACGGGGTCTTCGAGGGTCCACGGTAGTGGTACACACAAAGGTAGTCGAACTTGACCCTTGCGTTACACGTGTCTTCGGCGACGGTAGTCGTACACACGTTGTATTCGAACTTGACGAATCCGAGGGCTCAGGGCATCGTGGTACTTGGCGTCCAAGTGGGCTCAGGGAGACTTGTGTATTTGTGTAGTCGTACATGGGACATGTGGTTGCGGTCTTGGCGGCTTGAGCAAGGCTAGCCCAGAGGCGAACGAGGCCGCTGGGACTCGGGATGGGCCTTAGAGGTCGGCGCAGTAGAGAGGGAAGTGGCCAGAGGCCTGGTTGCTAGGCTCCCTCTTCGCTCTCTCTCTGTCTCTCATTTTCTTTAGAAGAAAAGAATTAGAGAGAAGAAAAAGAAAGAGAGGGTTAAGGAAAGAATTTTCTCATGGGGTTAATTTTCCCGGACTCATAAAATTGAGATCCAAGAAAATAGAAGTGAGTGTGTGTGTGTGTGTGTGAAGTTTGAATTCAAACTCATTTGAATTAAATTCAAATGGTTTGAATAGGAAGTGGGGTTTCGAAGGTCAAAAAATGTTGAGAATTTAGGTGTTGCCTGGAAAAGTGATGAACAAATAAATGGGCAAAGTTGGACGTCAACAAGTGAGATAGAAAACGCCGTGGAATTAAATTGCATGTGTGTTATGGTGAATTCCAAATTAACGGAATATTTATTTTAGCTCCCTAAAATATTGGGAGGATATGTTATAAAGAGAAATCACCATGTGAATTCTCTCGATTTAAATAGATCAACAATCTATGCAATTTATTTAGTTGAGTTTTAAAAAGGGGTGCATGATGACATGACGCAATGCAAATGATGCAATGAAGAATGCAACAAACAAAATAAACATACGCAACAACAGAAATAAATGGAAGGCGTATGGAGCGTCGGTCTCAGGTCGTTACCACTCTCCTCCACTTACAAGAGATCTCGCCCCAAGATCTAGGGATGGCAAACGGAAGAGGAAGAGAAGAGGTAAAACTAAGTTGCTTCCTCAACAAACGAGTGAAACCACGAACCTTAAAGGTTGCAAAGATGTGAAAAGAACACAGGGGGCAAGAGTGAATTGAAACCACTCTGGTTGAAATGAGATATCCAACGAATAATGCGAAAAAGAACGAATTTGGGAAGCACTCCGATTGACAAGAGGAGCAAAACTTGATAAGATGAAAAGAAATTGAAGAGATGACACAAAGCAAAGAAATAAGTGTTGGAATAGCTTTGGAGTAACTATTGGTTCTTTTAAGAATAATAATATCATTGCAAACCAAAGTTCCCATACAACTAAAGAATTCCTGTATAGTGTTTTTCCCTATGATGATCCCACTTCCCGTAACAAAAAATTTTGTATCCAAATTTGTGGGAATTTTTACTTTAGGCGTTTTACCATCCTCACTTTTCTCAATGAAAAACTCAGACATGATAGCAACTTCAAGCAAGCAAACGAGAAAATAAAAATATTTTTGTGTTTTTGGTAAAAAAATAGAAGTGGGGGAGATGGCAACAAGAGGCAAAGGAAAAAAACAAATAGGAATAAGAGCAAGTAGATGATAGTTTATGCGGAGGTACTTGATAGGTTTTGGTGATGTCTCCCCGACAACACCGCCAGAAATTCATCCTGCTACTTGTGAGCTGCGTTGGGATTTCCCCGAAAAGGAGAGGATGAAACAATACAGTAGAGATAAGTATTTCCCCCAGTTAAGAACCAAGGTTACCAATCAATTAGGAGAACCACACAGAACCTTGTTAGCAGCACCTGCACACACAAAAGCAAATACTTGCACCCAACGCAAACAAGGGGGTTATCAATCCCCTCGGCGGTTATTTGAAAGGATCAAATCTCGTAGTGGTCGGAAAATAGACAAATTGCAAAATAAAATAAAGAAAAGCGTCCGAAGGTATTTTGTGTTTTTATATATGATAAAAGTAGACCCCGGGGCCATAGTTTTCACTAGAGGCTTCTCTCTCGAGCACATAACATATGGTGGGTGAGCCAATTACTGTTGGTAAATTGATAGAAAAGTGCATAGTTATGACAATATTCAAGGCAATGATCATGTATATAGGCATCATGTCCGAGACAAGTATACCGACTCCTGCCTGCATCGACTACGATTACTCCACTCATTAACTGCATATAGAGTATTAAGTTAATAAATATAGAGTAACGCCTTAAGCAAGATGACATGATGTAGACAAAGTAAACCCAAGCAATATGAATAAACCCCATCTTTTTATCCTTAATGGCAACAATACAAATATGTGTCATGTCTCTTTCTTTCACTGGGATTGAGAACTGCAAGATTGAACCCATCAAAAAGCACCTCTCCATTGCAAGAAAAAACAATCTAGTTAGCAAAACTAAGCGAATAGATCGGAGAGAAATACAATGCTATAATAACTCCATAGTAGAATTCAGAAAAGACTCAATTAATATTCATGAATAATTTGATCATAAACCCACAATTCACCGGAACCCAATAAACACACCGCAAAAGAAGAATCATCCATAAAAGATTTCAGAAAAGACTCAATTAATATTCATGAATAACCTCATCTTAAACCCACAATTCATTGGAACCCAACAAACACACCGCAAAAGAAGATTACATCAAATAGAACTCCAAGAACATCAAGGAGAACATTGCATTGCAGATCAAAGAGAGAGAAGAAGGCATCTAGCTACTAGCTATGGACCTGTAGGTCCATCGTAAACTACTCACGCAGCATCGGAAGGCAGCAAGGATGATGTAGAAGCCTCCATGATCGATTTCCCCTCCGACAGGAAAGGCCTCTAGATGGGATCACGGAAGAATAGAAATTTGCGGTGGCGAAATAAGTGTCTGGGGTGGCTCTCTATTGGTTTTTCCGATTTTAGAGAATTTATAGAGGTGCAATTAGGTTAGATGGAGTCATGTGGGGCCCACAAGGCATCAAGGTGCGCCCTATTGCCTTGCCGTCTCCTCGCTTCTCGTCTGGTCTTCTCGCTTCTTGTCTGGTCGCCTGCCCGGACTACCATGTATGGCCAATGGATAGTAATTCTACTTAATTTTCCGAATTTAGAGACATTAAAACTAAGAACTCTTCCTACGCTCCCAGGCCATTTGCGTTTTTATCCGTTGGATCGTCACTTTTGGGCATTCTCGGCCATCAGATTGGCTCTTAATCGCACGTGGAGTCTTCCTATCGATCTTAACAAGCGTTAACCTTCTCGGGCCGCTACTCTGGTGGCTTTTTTGGGCGTCTGGAATTCAATTAGGCCTATTGAGCCTGTAATAGCCTCCTGTATGCGTAACAGCCTCTCCACTCGCCTCCCTCTCCCTGACCTCTCGTCTCTCTCTCTCTCTCTCTCTCTCTCTCTCTCTCTCTCTCTCTCAACCTGGGGAGTTTCGTAGTCACTGTCGAACCCATCCGTGGAGCAACGCCTTGTCTTTTCCCAGCCACCGTCATCCTCCTTCTCATGTTTTACACTCAAGATGCAACAAGGAGGGGCTGCAATCTCATATCGGTCGCGGCGCGAGGCCCGAACCAGATTTGTTCCTACGTCATGTTGGTGGCACCGCCGCCGCCGGATCCAACCTCGCTCAAGCATCTAAGGGTAGGTATGTCGAGCACCTCCTAGCAACCCTAAACCAAGCTGATTCTTATGAATCAATGATCCAAGCAGCTCCTCCAGGCAGTTCAAAGTGGCTGGCATGGAGACGACAGGAAGGATACGTTGTCAGGGTGACCACGGCGAGGTTCCAGTGTGTCCATAGTGACATCTCTATAATCAGTTATGTAACATGAAGCTTTCCTAGATTTATTTGTGAGGTACGATCGCCCCTTTGTTCCATGGTACCTATTTAAATAATTCAACGGATTGTTTGCTTTGGTTTGTTCTGCAGGAAGAAAGTTTGATAGAAAACATCCTGTATGGAGAAGATTTCATTGGTGTTCCATATATTGGCGAGCAACTAGAGGTAAGGGGAAGAGGACGTTCAATGATGGCAAGAATGGCCATGGCGGCATCCTATGTTCCTGGTTATGTCTTTGCATTGCTTGGTTTCTTTAAACAATTCAGGCTTTCGTTTATTTAGCCATGTGCATATCATGTGTTTGATGCAGTGCATAAGAATAACCATGCACTTGGTGGACTTTAAATCTTTTTGTTTGTTTGTGAGGAGTGTGTGAGGAGTACAGAATGGAATCATTATAGCAGATAGCATCAATTTTCATAGCCCAGCGTCACAACTGAGCCGCATGTGAAGCTCATCATAAATTTATATTCCGGGTACAAACGTGTTAGCATAAAACTTATCAGAACTGACCAATTCCTTCCCAAAGGGACCTAAGTATTAATTTTATGTTTTTTGCGTGGCTTTTTCAGATCCAGCATATTTTTGTACCCTTCGCAGAGACAGATAAACCTACCAATCAACACCTCCCAGGGACTATTGAACATTTTGCTTCTATATCTGGTGATGAATTGAACCGCAGTGCTCATTTAGGAATCCACACCGGAGAACTTACCACTCCATACAACCATATACCAACCGATTTTGAAGCCGTCGCGAAGCATCTCCCCTTGCATCTATCCTTTTCAAGTTTTTTTAATGCGAGATTGTAACACCCCGGATGTAACTTTCCCAATTTGTACTCCAACTCTTGCCGTTTCCGGCGTTAAGTTATATTTATTTCCTCGGGTTCGGGTTTTGTCTCCGTGTGTTGTTGTCGTCGTCATGCATCTCATATCATGTCATCATGTGCATTGCATTTGCATACGTGTTCGTCTCATGCATTCGAGCATTTTCCCCGTTGTCTGCTTTGCATTCCGGCGCTTCGTTCTCCTCTGGTGGTCATTTCTAGCTTTCTTTCGTGTGTGGGGATTAAACATTTTCGGATTGGACCAAGACTTGCCAAGCGGCCTTGGTTTACTACCAGTAGACCGCCTGTCAAGTTTCGTATCATTTGGACTTCGTTTGATACTCCAACGGTTAACCGAGGGACCGAAAAGGCCTCGTGTGTGTTGCAGCCCAACACTCCTCCAATTTGGCCCAAAACCCACCTAACTCTGGTCCATCACCTAGAGCGTTCGATCACGATCGCGTGGCCGAAAACCGCTCCTCATTTGGACTCTCCTAGCTCCCTCTATGCCTATTTAACCCCCCTCCCCCCCCCCGATTTTCGGATCTCCTCCTCCCTCCGAAACCCTAGAAATCGTCCCTGTGCCGCACCGGACGAAAACCTGCCGACGGACATTGTCCGGCCCGCCTCTCCACCGCCACGT
>NC_041382.1:500731769-500755844 GCF_002162155.2 Triticum dicoccoides | reverse complement strand
TCCTCGTCGCCCCGGCTGCCGCGCCGCGCCGCCTCGGCCACCGCGCCCGCGCCGCCTCGCCGCCGTTCCTCCTCCTCCGGCCGGCCTCGCCTCTCCTTCCTCCTCGCCGGAGCAAACCGACATCGCCGGAGCCACCTCGGGAGGCGTGCAATCCAGATCTGGATTGGGGTGAACAGTAAACCCTAGAGGTTGATTTTTTTGTCTAAGTCCCGAAATTCTCAGTCTAAGTGCTCATGTTCGCGGCTCCGTAACTTTGCATCCGTAGCTCCGATTCATGCATATAGCATATCAAAATGTTCACCTCAGAGAGTACATCATTTCATTCCATTGCATCATTTTCATTTGAGGTCATCTTGATGCCTGAAATGCTGTTAGAAGAGGGCTACTTGAGTTAATTGTCAGATCTGCTACTCTGTTTAGCACTTTTGTCATTTTTGCCATGATTGTTGTGTGCATGATATGCCCGTGAGTTCTACATGTGTTTTGTTAAGGGTTTTGTCATATTTCTAGAGGTGCAACCCATGTACTTTTGTGATGTGTTTGGTGACTTGTGCAAGCTTGCAAAGTGGTGCACTTGCTAAGTCTGTTTTCAGGGACTTAGTAATTTCACTAAGTCCTGGAGCTGTTTATCTCATGATGCCATATGTTCATGTTGTTTCCTAGTGATCCGTGCCTCTTTTTAGGATGATCACTAAGGATGTTTTGTTAATTTTGTAGTGCTCTATCCATCCATGTCTTTGTTTGCAATTATGGAGCAACCTAGATTGAGTCAATCGAGCTCTACTTTTGCTACTTTGTGAATCTGGGCAGATTGTCAATTTGTTTGCAATTTTGCCGGTGATGTTGTAGTTGATCCGTGCATGTTATGCTATTGTTCTTGCCATGTCTAGCTTTCATTTTGTGCCTTCTTGATGGGTGTATGCTTGTCTTGCCATGACTTGCACCGTAGTGAGTGCATCGAGCTCGTAAACATGCCTACTTGAGTTATATTTCAGCATGTGTCAGTTTTCACTAAGTCTGTGAGCTGATTATGTTTTTGCTATGTTCACGTGCTTGCAATTGTATTTTCTGATCCCTTTTGGCTCAAGGTCACTAAGGGACTTTTGTTAAGCTCTTTGAGTAGCTCCATGCCATGCTTTACTTTGCCATGTTCAGGTCCTGTAACATGTAGTTTTGTTGCTCCGAAGAGCGCTACCTGATCTGAAATTCCAGACAAGTGTTAATTTCACTAAGTTTGAGATCTGTTTGTCATATGCATTTTTGCCATGCTTGTTTGAACCTGTTAATGGATGAATTGGCCGTAGCTCAGTGCTAGACTTTTGTTAAGCATCTTGTGTGCACCCCTGCCATCTATTTTTTTGTCATGTTTGGTTGCTGTAGCATGTTCATTTCGTTGCATTTAGATGCCTACTTGCTGTAAATCGCAGACCGGTGTCATTTTTGAATCGCTTGCCATTTCCAAACCGTAACTCCGATTCCGGCGTTCTTTATATCGTTTTCAAGCAATTTCATCTCATCTTTCTAGTGGCACACTTGGAATTCCAAGTTGAGGCCAGGTTCATGCATTTTCTGTCATATCTTGCATTTTGCATCCCGCATCGCATCCCGCATAGCATATCATCTTTGCATTGTGTTGTTTGAGTTTGCACGTGGTTGATTGTATCCTTGTGGCTTGTTTGTCTTGTTTGGGTAGAGCCGGGAGACGAGTTCGCTAACGAGGAGCCTGTTGAGTTTGCTTTTGAGGATCCAGTCAACTCTGACAACTGTGCAGGCAAGATGATCATACCCTCGAAATCACTACTATCTTTGCTATGCTAGTTTGCTCGCTCTTTTTCTATGCCATTGCTACGATGCCTACCACTTGCTTGCAAGCCTCCCAAATTGCCATGTCAAACCTCTAACCCACCATGTCCTAGCAAACCGTTGATTGGCTATGTTACCGCTTTGCTCAGCCCCTCTTATAGTGTTGCTAGTTGCATGTGAAGATTGGAGGCCGTTCCCTGTTGGAACATTTATTTTACTTGCTGGGGATATCATTATATTATCTTGTTATCTTAATGCATCTATATACTTGGTAAAGGGTGGAAGGCTCGGCCTCTCGCCTAGTGTTTTGTTCCACTCTTGCCGCCCTAGTTTCCGTCATATCGGTGTTATGTTCCCGGATTTTGCGTTCCTTACGCGGTTGGGTTATAATGGGAACCCCTTGATAGTTCGCCTTGATTAAAGCTTTTCCAGCAATGCCCAACCTTGGTTTTACCATTTGCCACCTACCCTTTTCTTTCCCTTGGGTTCTGCAAACTCAAGGGTCATCATTATTTTACCCCCCCGGGCCAGAGCTCCTCTGAGTGTTGGTCCACCTGTCAGCTACCGGTGGCCACCAGGGGCAACTCTGGGCTGGCCTACCCGTACCTAAGACAATCTGAGTGTGCCCTGAGAAAGAGATATGTGCAGCTCCTATCGGGATTTGTCGGCACATTCGGGCGGTGTTGCTGGTCTTGTTTTAACCTGTCGAAGTGTCTTGAATTACCGAGATACCGAGTCTGATCGGAACGTCTTGGGAGGAGGTCTATTCCTTCGTTGACCGTGAGAGCTTGTCATGGGCTAAGTTGGGACTCCCCTGTAGGGATTTGAACTTTCGAAAGCCGTGCCCGCGGTTATGGGCAGATGGGAATTTGTTAATGTCCGATTGTAGATAACTTGAACCTTAACTTAATTAAAATGAATCAACTGAGTGTGTTACCGTGATGGCCTCTTCTCGGCGGAGTCCGGGAAGTGGACACGATGTTGGAGTAATGTTTGCGCAGGTTGCTCTCTAGTTTCTCGCTCGCGCCTTGCCTCCTCTTCTCGCTCTCCTTTGCGAATAAGTTAGCCACCATATTTGCTAGTCGCTTGCTACAGCTCCACTTATATTTACCTTGCCATACCTATAAGCTTAAATAGTCTTGATCGCGAGGGTGCGAGATTGCTGAGTCCCTGTGGCTCACAGATTACTATTACACCAGATGCAGTGCCTGATGATTCCGCTCCAGCAGACGCGTATGAGCTCAAGTGGGAGTTCGACGAAGACTCTCAACGTTACTATGTTTCCTTTCCCGATGATCAGTAGTGGTGCCCAGTTGGGGGTGATTGGGACCGTGTCGCTTGTTGGGTTATCTTTTATTTTGGCGCCGTAGTCGGGCCATGAGTGTTTGGTTGATGTAATGTTATTTATGTACCTTGATTGACGTGGCGAGTGTAAGCCAACTATGTTATCTCCCCTTTATTATTCATATTACATGGGATGTTGTGAAGATTGCCTAACTTGCGACATATGCCTTCAATGCGATTATGCCTCTAAGTCGTGCCTCGACACATGGGAGATATAGTCGCATCGAGGGTGTTACAGAGATCTTTGATAACCCACAAGTATAGGGGATTGCAATAGTTTTCGAGGGTAGAGTATTCAACCCAAATTTATAGATTTGACACAAGGGGAGCCAAAGAATATTTGAAGGTATTAGCAGCTGAGTTGTCAATTCAACCACACCTGGAGATTAATTATCTGCAGCAAAGTGATCAGTAGCAAAGCAGTATGATAGTTTTGATAATAGTGGCAACAGTAACGGTAATGGTAACAGTGATAGTAATAGTTTTTGTAGCAAGTGTAACAGTGATGATATCAGTAGTAACTTAGCAAGAACAATATAGGATAAGTTCGTAGGCATTGGATCGGTAACTTGTTGGATGATATTCATCATGAGACAGTTATAACCTAGGGCGATACGACACTAGCTCTAGTTCATCGATATAATGTAGGCAAGTATTCCGTAAATAGTCATACGTGCTTATGGAAAGAACTTGCATGACATCTTTTGTCCTACCCTCCCATGGCAGCGGGGTCCATATTGGAAACTAAGGGATATTATGGCCTCCTTTTAATAGAGAACCGAAACAAAGCATTAACACATAGTGAATACATGAACTCCTCAAACTACGATCATCACCGAGAATGGTCCCGGCTGTTGTCACTCCGGGGTTGTCGGATCATAACATGTAGTAGGTGACTATAACTTGCAAGATCAGATCTAGAACATGGATATAATGGTGATACCATAAATGGTTTGGATCTGAAATCATGGCACCCGGGCCCAAAGTGACAAGCATTAAGCATGGCAAAGTCATAGCAACATCAATCTAGCAACATAGTGGATACTAGGGATCAAGCCCTAACAAAACTAACTCGATTACATGATGAATCTCATCCGACTCCTCACCGACCAGCGAGCCTACAAAGGAATTACACACATCGATGGGGAGCATCATGGAATTGGCGATGGAGAAGGGTTGGTGATGACGAAGAACGAAGATCCCCCTCTCCGGAGCCCCAAACGAACTCCAGATCTGGACTCCCGGTGAAGAACAGGAGGTGGCGGCGGCACCGTCTCGTGGATCGCGATAATTCTTTCTCCCTGATTTTTTCCTGGAAAAATAGTATTTTATAGCGTCGGTTTCAGGGTCTGCGGGGCCACCAGGTGGGAACAACCCACATGGGTGCGCTAGGAGAGGGGAGCGCGCCCTGGTGGGTTGTGCTCACCCAGGTGCCCCCTCTGGTGGGTCTTGGCTCTAGAAATTCTTATTATTGATATAAAAAATCCTTGCAAAGTTTTGTTCCATTCCAGGAACTTTTATTTCTGCACAAACAACACCATGGTAGTTCCACTGAAAATATCGTCAGTCCGGGGTTAGTTTCATTCAAATCATGCAAATTAGAGTCCAAAACAAGAGGAAAAGCACTAGGAAAAGTAGATATATTGGAGACGTATCAACTCCCCCAAGCTTAAACCTTTGCTTGTCCTCAAGCAATTCAGTTGATAAACTGAAAGTGAAAAAGAAAAACTTTTAGGAACTCTTTTGCTCTTGTTTGCATAAATAAGCTTATAGAGCACCCAGGTTTTCAGCCAACATTATAACTAACCATGCCTACAGTAACTCTTAAAGATTATATTAACTCATATCAATGACACAATCAGCTAGCGAGCAATAATAAGACATCTCAAATGGCAACACGTTGTCAAAACAACCATGATATAATATGACAATAGTGGTATCTCGCTAGCCCTTTCTGAGACCGCAAAACATAAATGCAGAGCACCTCCAAAGTCCAAGTAGCGACTAAACATTGTAATTCATGGTAGAAAAGATCCAGTCATGATGCCCCCAACATTAGCTACACACAATGCATAAGTCATGACAGATGTGCTCTCAGGTTCTAGCGTTTGTTTTAGAAGGTGATGACACAACATAAAAGTAAATAGATAGTCCCTTCGTAGAGGGAAACAATGATTTGCAGAGATGCCAGAGCTCAAGTTTTAAAACAGAGATAAATGGTATTTTGAGACATGCACCCTTCTCATTTACTTCACGACCATCAGTTATCAATATTTCCCATGCTAAACAATCTATGACAGTTTCCAATCGATAAAAAGTAAAGGTTTTGACTCCATTGGGAGTTTTTGTTTGATTATTCGAGCGATTAACTCTTTTTGTATTTTGCAGTTTGGGACTGGGCATCCCTATTACCGCCCTTTTCTCGTGCGATGGCGAGTGAATAAACACTTGACCTAAGAATATCCCGCTTAGCATGGAAGATACCGAGTACCTCCTGTTGTTCCATGAACGATCCAGGCACACAAAATGGATATTTTTTTAGAAGTTTTTAGATGTGGCACATGCAAATTTACTTAGGATGGCAGGGTAATACCACATATAGGTAGATATGGTGGACTCATCTGGAATAACTTTGGGTTCAAGGTTTTGTAAAAGCAGAATCCCCACTTAGTACAGGCGAAGGCTAGCAATTAGATTGAGAAGCTGCCAGCTAGAGAGCAACAACGATCATGATCATGCATTATACATAAGTAACATTGGACTCTAGCATGAGTAGGATATGAACACCATGACCATAAATATCATAGAGGCTATGTTGGTTTTGATTCAACTACATGCATAAACATGTGCCAAGTCAAGCCACTCGAACATTCAGAGGAGGACACCATATCATCATACTACATCACAATCATTTTAACGCGATGTTGATATCCAAGATAAATCATTATCCACTCTCAGCTACTTATGCATGGCATGAGAAACTATAATCTCTAATTCTCATTGCAAACATGTTTAATCATAATGGGCTGAATCATAGATACTAGGTTAAACATATTTACACAAACAGAACAAGTCGAGTTCATACCAGTTTCTCTCTGCCACGGCCAGTTCATCGACTATCGTCATTATTGCCTTTCACATGCACGACCGAACGATGTGAAAATGATAATAGTGCAAGAATGCCATGGACTAAGCTGGAATCTGCAAAACATTTTATTCAACAGGAGAAGACAAGGTAAAATGAGCTCTTTATTAGTTCAACAGTTATTCATATTAGAGCCACTCAACATTTTCATCGTGGTCTTATCCTTGGTACAACTCTAATAAAAGAAAATAAATTCAGAGAAACACACTGAAATATTTTTGGAGTTTTTGGGTTTCTTGAACAAGCAAATAAAAGGGAAAAGTAAAAACGAGAAAAACTATTTACACGGGAAAGCTCCCAACAAGCAAAATAAGAACAAGGAAATCTTTTTGGATTTTCTTTTTAATATTACTACTAAGCATGCATGGAAAATAAACTAGCTACAACTAATTTTTTTGGTTTTTCTAAAGTTTTTCAAACACACAAGAAGAAAGAAAAAATATTTAAACATGGATGATACAATGAAAAAGTGTGAACACCGACAAGATGAATAAGTGGACATGAATGTAATGTCGGTGAGAACACGTACTCCCCCAAGCTTAGGCTTTTGGCCTAACTTGGTAGTCGATCAGAAGTCCAGATAGTAGTAGGGATACTGAGGAGCGGGAATCCACTGATCCCACTGCGGAGGCTCCTCCTCTGCCTCTGCAGAAGCCTGAGCGTTTTGGTAGGCGATGATGTTCGCAGGCATGATCCTATATCCACCCCTGGCAACAGAATCAAACAAAGAAGGAGCGTGCAACGGAATAATATCACGAGTTTCAATGCTAAAAACTAGGTTATAAGGATTAGGAATGTTAGGAGACTCTTTATCACTGAAATGGTGGTGATCCATGGCAGCACGGTCTAGGTAAACTTTGCTCAGAGGATAATCATGAGGGTGTATCTCAACCTCGAAGTGAGCCACCAAACGAGTAGCATAAATCCCACCATGAATTTTACACTTGGATTTATTAAGGTGGAGGCGACGAACCACAATAGCTCCCAAGCTATAAGTATTGTCGCCCTCTAATGCGCGACGCAAAACAGCAAGGTTTGGTGAGCTGAGCGCGCCCACCTTCTCTCTAGCAAGCAAGCATTTTGCAATGAAAAGAGCAAAGTAATGAACCGCAGGAAAATGCAAGCCGGCGGCAGTGATAGCTGACACCCCTCTCTCATCTCCCACTATCAAAGTGTGATAAAAAGCCTCAAACTCAGCCGGTCTAGGCTCGGCCAAGCTCCCATCAGAAAGGATCATGCATATGTTACAAAATTCAGTAAGTGGTATCTGATGGTTTTTAGCATATAAGTCAAAGCTCACTTTAGGAGGATTATTCCTAGGCAGGAAAGTAAAACTCTGAAAAAAGATGTTTGTGAGGATTTGGTGCTGTTCACACTCATCTACGATGAAGTCGGTGAGGCCGGCATTAGCAGCATATTGCATGAACTCCTGAAGGATTCCAGCCTCTTCCAAGAACGGGGTGTGTGGCCATTCACACAGCCGTACCTCCTCCAACCTCCGAGGATGAAGATCACTATCAGAGGACTCCCCAATAACACCCTTGGAGTTCTTCTTGGAGCCAAACTTCCTAAAGATATTCATGGGTTTCCTAAGAACAAAATTCTGAAATTTATTAGCCCATAAAATTTTCTCAACAAAACTTCACAAAAATGATTCCAACTACTCATAGGGATACATAGAGGCCATAGCAAGCATTCAAACTACTTAGAACACTAAGAATTCAACATGCAAGCTCATCTACAGTAGCGCCAAGAGTAGCTAATTATTCAAAATATAAACCACTAAAACAAAAACTAATTGGACAAACGGTGGAGTCACATACCAAGCAACAATCCCCCAAAACAGTTTCAGAAATGGAGCTTCGAGCAAAGAGATCGAAATCCGTGGGCTTGAGAGCAAGAACACGAGAGAGAGAGAGAGATATGAAGATTTTTTTGGAGGTAAGTGATGATGTGGTATGAAGAGATAAGTGAGGGGCCCATGTGGGGACCACAACCCACCAGGGCGCGCCTGGGGGTCATGACGCGCCCAGGTGTGTTGTGCCCACCTGGTGCACCTCCCTTTGATGTTATCTGCACCAAAAATTCTTAAATATTCAAAAAAATCATATTAAATTTTCAAGGCATTCTGAGAATTTCTATTTTTGGGTCATTTTTTTATTCCACAGACAAATCAGAAAACGGACAAAGCATGACATTTTATTTTATTTAACTAATTAAAATAGAGAATAAAAAGTAGGGACAGAAAGTAGTGCTTACTAAATTCATCAACTTCTTACCGCTCAAAAATGATCCATTAATAAGGTTGATCAAGTCTTATTAACAACCACTTTCGATTAGCATGAAACCGAAGAATTTTCGTAAATCACTAAGTTACCTCAATGGGGATATGAATGTCCCCAACAATAAGCATTTCATATTTCTTTTTGACAGTAGGTAAAGGTATTTGAAAAGTTCCAATAGTGATTGTCGGAGATTTTTCAATAACATTAATACCATTCACTTGGAATTGTTTCTTCGGAAAGTGCATTGTATGCTCATTACCATTGATATGAAAAGTTACCTTGCTTTTATTGCAATCAATAACAGCCCCTGCAGTATTCAAGAAGGGTCTACCAAGGATAATCGACATGTTGTCGTCCTCAGGCATCTTAAGTATAACAAAGTCAATCAAAATAGTAACATTAGCAGCAACAATGGGCACATCCTCACAGATACCGATAGGTATGGCGGTTGATTTATCAGCCATTTGCAAAGATATTTCAGTATGTGTGAGTTTATTCAAATCAAGTCTTTTATATAAAGAGAAAGGCATAACACTAACACTAGCTCCTAAATCACACAAAGCAGTTTTCACATAATTCTTTTTGATAGAACAAGGTATAGTTGGTATTCCCGGATCTCCAACTTTTTTAGGTACTCCATCTTTAAAAGTATAATTAGCAAGCATAGTAGAGATTTCAGCTTTCAGTATTTTTCTCTTATTTGTGATGATGACTTTCATATACTTTGCATAAGGAGGCATTTTCAAGATATCAGTCAAGCGCGTACGCAAAAAGACTGGCCTCAGCATTTCAGCAAACCGTTCGAATTCTTCATCATCATTCTTTTTAGTTGACTTAGGTGGAAAAGTCATAGGTTTTTGAACCCATGGTTCTCTTTCTTTATTGTGTTTTCTAGCAATGAAGTCTCTTTTATCATACCTTTTATTCTTAGGTTGTGGGTTATCAAGATCAACAGGTGGTTCTATCTTGTAGCGACCAGACCTCAAACAGTCCGATCTTTATGCTTTAGTGTCATCCCTGGATCAGTAATGCTGACACGCACAGTACTTGAAGGATTTATAACAGAGTAGCAATCACACACTTATTACATCGAATGTCTCAAAAAAGAACTTATTACAATAAATATGGCTTAAGGCCATCTAATAGCGATAACAGCGGAAGGCTTGGAAGATAAGTGAGTCCATCAACTCCAACGGCATCACTGAGTATAGAACCACGACCTAAAGGCACCTTACTCGTCGTCTGAAAACTCTGCAACATGAATGTTGCAGCCCGAAAACGGGTCAGCACATGGAATATCCTGGCAATGTAACACATAGAGACTAGTGAACAGAATTGGCTATACTACATGCATATATGGCTGGTGGAAAGCTCTATGGTTACAGTTTTGCGTAAAGCCAGTCTTTCAGAAGCGCTAGCACCTTACGATCGGGTAGACCGTTACACCTACTTTCCCCTACATCTGCTAGTCTACCACTATAAGAGTTCGCACGACTTAATCAACTATGCTAGAGCCCATAGTAGCTTGTGGCTGCACACGGAAGTTTCTAGCATGAATAATCTCATGATCCCTTTGAGCCTGGGTGGCGGTCCATACAGAAAAACAGGCAATCGCTGGAATACCCAGGTGCCTCAATCCACCCAAATGTGTATTAAAGTTGCCACCTTAAATAAACCATTAATTAACAATCTCACATCTGTCATGGATACACTCACCCAATCCATGTCTACTAGCATAGCATGGCATAATACGCAAATGTAGAAGTAACTCCCAAGGGTTTGATAATAAAACAGGTAATAGGTACTACCTCATGTACTTCCCAAAACCCACATTTTAATTAGATCCTAATCATGCAATTGTTTGAGGATTGATCTAATGCAATAAAAACTGGGTAGTAAGAGGTATGATCAAAGTGTTACTTGCCTTGCTGATGATCCGCGAAACCTAGAGATTCAAAGTAGCAAGCGGCGCACTCCGGGTACTCTATCGCAAACAAACAAGCACACCATAAGTACTCATCTAATGCAATGGTAAAACTCAAATAAGAAATCTAACCAGAAAGTACAACTTAAGAACTCTGGTTTGCAAAAAGAATCAAATCAAATGAAGCAATGAAAGTCAAACGGCGAAAGAAACAAGCTTCATTTACTAATCTAGATCTAGGTCAAATTTTACAGATGCAAAAACTTGTTTGAGTTGGTTAACGGAAAGAGGGTTTCGAGACGAAACTCCAGGCGCTTGAATCGCCTGATTCTGATAAACGAGCGAAAAGATAAACTAAAACAAAAATCGGATCAGAAATCGCGATCAGAAATAATCACGGAAAAACCCGAGAAAAAGAAGAAAAAAACTGACGAACAGATTAACCAACGAACGTTCGTTATCTGAAACTAAACGGTGAACACGTTCGTTAAAACGAACGAATGAGCGAACGCTCGCTAAACAAATAAACCGGAAAAACTGATTTATAAAAAAGAAACGAAACTAGGGTTTCAAAAAAACCGGATCGGGTTTTTAAAACAAAACGGACCGCGGCGGCGGTGGCGGCTATACCTCCGGCTCGGCTCCAGCGGGGCTCCGATGGCTCCAGCGGGGCGACGGGACGGCGTGGGGTGGCGGTGCTGCGGCGGCGGCGGCGGGGCAGGCGGGGTGGCGGCGGCTATAAAAGGAGGGGGCGTCCTGGCTTGTGCGAGGGCGCGCCTCGGGAGGCGTGCTCCTCCCGGACTCGGGCGGCGGCGGCGATCGGGACTCCTGTTCCGATCCGGTGCGGGAGACGTCGGCGGCTGGGCCGGCTTGGCTCGGCTGGGCTTCGGCCCAGTCGGGCACGCGGGAGCTTTTTTTTTTATAAATAATCCCACCAAACTAAGGAAATCCTAGAAAAATAAATAAAAATCTAAAAATTCCAAAACAAATTTTCACCGTCTAAATAAAATATTTAGAACATGATGAACATTTTCTTGGCCCTAAAATGCGGTTTCGAAATCATGCAATTTTTCCTAAATTCAAATAAAATAGCGAGAAAATCCGAAATAAAATCTTACTTGATTTTTTATTAAACCTTCAATATTTCTTTATTTTTGGAAAGTCATTTTGTTCCCTCTCTCATATTTTTATTATAGAAATAATTGAAGATAAAATAAATAAAATCAAAGATCCTATTTTCAAAATTTGAGAGAACCCAAATATGAAAATAACGAAATCCCCAACTCTCTTCGTGGGTCCTTGAGTTGCATAGAATTTCTGGATCAGGCCAAAAGCAAATAAAATATGATATGCATTGATGATCTAGTGTATAACATTCCAAATTGAAAATTTGGGATGTTACAAACCTACCCCCCTTAAGATGAATCTCGCCCTTGAGATTCGGGTTGGCTAGAAAATAGGTGAGGGTGGTCCTTCAGCAGTTCTTCCTCTCGCTCCCAGGTGGTTTCATCCTCAGTGTGGTGGCTCCACTGAACTTTGCAAAACTTGATAACCTTGTTGCGGGTGACTCGGCTGGCATACTCGAGAATCTTGACTGGTTTCTCCTCATAGGTCAAATCACTATCCAACTGAATGGCTTCCAGCGGCACTGTATCTCTCAACGGTATATCAGCCATCTCCGCGTGGCACTTCTTCAACTGGGAAACATGGAATACATCATGAACTCCTGACAATCCTTCGGGCAACTCCAACTTGTAGGCAACTTCTCCCATACATTCCAAAACTTTGTATGGTCCCACAAAATATGGCGCTAACTTTCCCTTAACTCCAAAGCGCTTAACTCCCCGAAGTGGAGATACTCGAAGATACACTCGGTCTCCAACTTTGCAAACTGTCTCCTTGCGTTTAGAATCTGCGTAACTCTTCTGCCTAGACTGGGCTACCTTGAGCCTATCGGGAATCAATTTCACTTTTTGTTCAGACTCTTTAATCAAATCCGGTCCAAACAACTGGTGGTCTCCAACTTCATCCCACGACAATGGGGTCCTGCACCTCCTTCCGTACAAGGCTTCGAAAGGGGCCATCTTCAAACTGGATTGATAACTGTTGTTGTAAGAGAACTCTGCATATGGCAAATTGTTGTCCCAACTAGATCCATAATCTAGCGCACAAGCTCTCAGCATATCCTCCAAAATATGATTGACTCTCTCGGTCTGACCATCTGTCTGCGGGTGAAAAGTTGTACTGAACTCTAGCCTGGTACCCAAAGTTTCGTGCAACTGATTCCAGAACTTTGAGGTAAATTGGGTTCCTCTATCGGATGCAATGCTCCTCGGAACTCCATGCAGACATACGATCCTGGTCATGTATATCTTTGCCAACTTAGCACTGGTGTAAGTGGTCTTTACTGGGATGAAATGAGCTACCTTCGTCAAGCGATCGACTACAACCCATATCGAGTCATAGCCTGAACAGGTCCTGGGTAATCCCGTGATAAAATCCATGCCTAGCTTATCCCACTTCAATTTGGGTATCGGCAATGGTTGTAGCAATCCTGCTGGCTTCTGATGCTCTGCCTTTACTCTCTGACATACATCACAAACTGCTACATACTCTGCAATATCCTTCTTCATTCCTGACCACCAGAAAGTATCCTTCAAATCCAAATACATCTTGGTATTTCCTGGGTGAATCGAGTATGGTGAATCATGGGCCTCTTGCAGAATCAACTTCCTGATCTCCAGATCATTAGGCACATAAACGCGGTCCTCAAACCATATGGTATTGTGCTCATCCTCACGAAATCCTTTAGCTGTTCCTTTGCTCAACTTCTCCTTTATAGAGGCAATCTCCTTGTCGGTCTTCTGAGCTTCTCTGATCTTATCCATCAAAGTAGACTGTATCTCCAATGCTGCAACATAGCCTCTCGGAACTATCTCCAAACATAGCTCACGAAGATCCTCGACTAACACCTTCGGTAAATCTCCCGTCATTAGTGTGTTGACATGGCTCTTACGGCTCAACGCATCGGCTACTACGTTAGCCTTTCCGGGGAGATAATGCAATCTCATATCATAATCCTTGATGAGCTCCAACCATCTCCTTTGCCTGAGATTCAGCTCCTTCTGCGTGAAAATGTACTTCAAACTCTTGTGATCCATGTACACCTCACAATGGTTTCCATGAGAAAATGTCTCCAAGTCTTCAATGCATGCACTACGGCTGCTAACTCCAAATCATGTGTAGAATAATTCAACTCATGGGGCTTAAGTTGTCGTGAAGCATACGAAACAACCCTTCCCTCCTACATAAGCACTACTCCAAGTCCTCGACGTGAAGCGTCACAATACACCTCGTAGTCCTTGCGCTGATCTGGCAGAATCAACACTGGCGAGGTAACCAAACATTTGTTCAACTCCTGGAAACTGGCCTCACATTCCTCATTCCATTTGAACTTGGTATCCTTCTTCAAAAACTCCGTCATAGGTTTTGCAATTTTTGAGAAATTCTCTATGAATCTCCGGTAGTATCCTGCAAGTCCAAGAAAACTCCGGATCTCTCCAACTATTGTTGGGGCTTCCCAATTTGTCACAGTGACAACCTTGGTGGGATCTACTGCTATTCCTTCTCCGGATATAACATGTCCGAGGAATCCAACTTCTTTCAACCAAAACTCACATTTGCTGAACATAGCGTATAACTGATGTTCTCTGAGCTTACCAAGTACCAAACGCAAATGTTCTTTATGTTCTTCTTCATTCTTCGAGTAAACTAGTATATCATCAATGAACACTATGACGAACTTATCCAAAAACTCCATAAACACTTTGTTCACCATGTTCATGAAATATGCAGGTGCATTAGTCAGACCAAAGGACATAACGGTATACTCATACAGCCCATACCTTGTGGTAAAAGCTGTCTTAGGTATGTCCTGCTCTTGAATCTTCAACTAGTGGTATCCTGATCGCAAATCGATCTTGGAAAATACCTTAGCTCCTTGCAATTGGTCAAACAAATCATTTATCATCGGCAGTGGATACTTATTCTTGATTGTCACTTCGTTCAATCCTCGATAATCAACAACCATCCTTAACGATCCATCCTTCTTTTTCACTAGAAGTACTGGCGATCCCCAAGGTGACGAACTTGGGCGAATATATCCCTTATCCAGTAACTCCTTAATCTGCTTCTTAATCTCTTCCAAATCCTTTGCAGGCATTCTATACGGTCTCTTAGATATTGGTCCTGTGCCTGGCAAAAGCTCAATCAAAAACTCAATGTCCCTATCCGGTGGCATGCCTGGCAACTCTTCTGGAAATACATCCGGAAAATCCTTTACCACCGGTACTCCTCCTGTACAACTCCTGTTAGGGAATTTACTTGAGTCCTATTCGGCACATGCCGCGACACATACTTGATCCTTCTTCCTTCTGGGGTGGTAAGCAAAATCGACTTACTGGCGCAATCGATGTTTCCTCCATACATCGATAGCTAATCCATACCCAGAATTACATCCAAACCTTGTGATTCCAAAATGATTAAATCCAAGGGGGAAACATGCCTACCTATACTCAATGGCACTTGAAAACATCCTCGACTGGCCATATACTCCGCTCCTGGTGAGCTTACTAACATAGGTGTTCTAAGAACTTTGGTGGGCAGTTTATACTTATCCACAAATCCCCTTGATATGTATGAATGCGATGCACCAATATCGAAAAGAACGATTGCAGTAAATGACTTAACCAAAAACTTACCTATTACTGCATCTGGCTGGGCTTCAACCTCCTCCACGTTAACGTGATTCACCTATCCCCTGTTGAAAGGGTTCGGCTTCTTCCCCGAGCTTCCATTGCCATTTCCATTATGGGCTTCAGGACATTCATTGGCGTAATGTCCAGTCTTCTGGCACTTATAGCAAGTGACTTAGCTCAGGTCTCTCTTGGCTGGTGTTGATGGGTTGGTACGGTTCTGGCCGTTGCTTCCTCCATTCCCATTACCATTCTTGGGGCCATTATGATTGCGCGAGCTACCTCCTCCATGGGTATGCTGGAAATGTCCTCCCAATTTCGGGGTAAAACGTGGCTTCTGCTGAGCTCCAGAATTGTACTTCCCCTGTCCATACTTCCTCTTGCGGTTCTCAATCTGCTGCTGCTTCCCTTCAATCATGAGAGCTCTATCTACCAACTCCTGGTAGTTGTTGAAAGTTGCTACCATCAACTGCATGCTCAGCTCATCATTCAGTCCTTCCAGAAACTTCTCCTGCTTATTTGCATCTGTAGCAACGTCATCTGGGGCATAACGTGCTAGCTTACTAAAGTCATCCACATACTGGCCAACGGTCCGTCCTCCTTGGCGCAAGTTGCGAAACTCACGCTTCTTCATGGCCATAGCTCCTGTTAAAACATGGGCAGTACGGAAAGCCTGCTGAAATTGGTCCCATGTCACCATGGCTATAGGGTAGGTGACAGTGTAATTCTCCCACCATGATGCTGCTGGTCCATCCAACTGATGTGCGGCAAAGCGCACCTTCTCAGCATCAGTACATCCTGTAGCGGTTAACTCCCTTCCAATCTTGCGGAGCCAATCATCTGCTACTATAGGCTCGGTGCTACTAGAGAACACCGGCGGATTTAGCCTAAGAAAATGGGTTAAGTGATCAACAGGCGTTGGCGGTGGTGGGTTGTTGTTGTTGTTGTTCCCCTGATTCTGATTCTGGACTAGCAACTGCATCAATGTATTCTGCTGCTGGATCAACTGAGTGAAATCCACTGGAAATGCAAATCCATTTTCACGTCTCGGAGGCATCTGATGGGTTTAGAAAAGATGAGAATATAAGATAGAATGAGGTCTAGAGAGAAAACACTACCCATATGCACATGAGGCAAATGCAAACAAAATCACTTCATTCAATCAAACAAGGGCATACAACAGTCTATCTATCGTTACAAAAGTGCTCGGGCTATACTAGATACATGGGAGAATACTACTACAGATATGGTGGTCGACTAGAAAAACTGCTCCGATGAAGACTCCATGATATCTGCTCCAGCTTCATCAACATAGTCATCATCGCTATCGTCTGGGTCCGAGTCGGTGTCGTCGATGATGATGTAGTTCTCTGGACAAGTGCAATCATCTTCTCCTCCAGTTGCGGGAAATCCCATGAACACTTTTAGCTTCTTCTTCAGATCATCATTCTTCTCCACTAGTGTTGCTATTTCCTCCTCATATCCATCGCGTGTAGACTTGAGTTCTTCCTACAGCTCTGTGATCTTGGTCATGGCCTTCTTCGGGTCTATCATGCCTATGCACATCTAGTTCTCCTGGCGTCGAATGTGCTGGTTTAACTCCTGGATGAAAGCTGCAATTGATCTATCCTTCCTGGTGCTAATCATCTCCCATTGCTCATCTCGACGCCCACAAATCTGGTAGATAGTATCCTTGAGATCCTTGTGGTAAACTTCTCCAATGCGCCCCATAGTGATGTGGGCTGCCATGCTCTTTCCTAGACTCCAGGTTGGTGCATCAAAGGAAAACTCTATGGGCTCAGTGACAGGCATGAACGTCCTTCCTGGAACTTGAACTTGAATCATCCAACGTTCCTCTTCAGGTAAAGTGGCATTGTAGGTCCCGGTGAAGCTTGGTACTCCGATGTTCAGGTATCTAGTGACTTCCTTCAAGTGACATCCAAAGGGTGTATCTTCGTCCAGTTGCGTGAACTTGTTCCTTGCATCTGCCATCCTGAAAGAGCAGAAAATATGAGGAGTCAGAAATGGGAAGAGTGAGTAGTGACCTAGGGCTTTTAGCTTAGTGGTCGTGTCCTACAGTCAGCGTGTGCTCTGATACCATCTTGTAGCGACCAGACCTCAAACAGTCCGATCTCTGTGCTTTAGTGTCATCCCTGGATCAGTAATGCTGACACGCACAGTACTTGAAGGATTTATAACAGAGTAGCAATCACACACTTATTACATAGAATGTCTCAAAACAGAACTTATTAAATAAATATGGCTTAAGGACATCTAATAATGATAACAGCGAAAGGCTTGGAAGATAAGTGAGTCCATCAACTCCAATGGCATCACTGAGTATAGAACCACGACCTAAAGGCACCTTACTCGTCGTCTGAAAAGTCTGCAACATGAACGTTGCAGCCCAAAAACGGGCCAGCACATGGAATATGCTGGTAATGTAACACATAGAGAGTAGTGAACAGAATTGGCTATACTACATGCATATATGGCTGGTGGAAAGCTCTATGGTTATAGTTTTGCGTAAAGCCAGTTTTTCCCTACTGCAAAGGAATAAATTTTATTTAACTATCATGGTGGTTGTTTAACATTGAGAAGATAGACATCCTCTCAATCCCAATTAAACATCATCATTAAAACCCAACAAAATTAACTAAAGTAACATGATGAGATTCACATGATAATCCAAGTACTAGATACTCAAAACGTCCATAACCAGGGACACGGCTAATCATGATTAGTTTATACACTCTGCAGAGGTTTGCGCACTTTTCCCCACAAGACTCGATCTCCTCCGTTGGGATTCTCGCACTACATGGTGTTTGAGAAACGGATGACCGAGACATAGTCTTTCAGAAGCGCTAGCACCTTATGATCGGGTAGACCGTTACACCTACTTTCCCCTACATCTGCTAGTCTACCACTGTAAGAGTTCGCACGACTTAATCAACTATGCTAGAGCCCATAGTAGCTTGTGGCCGCACACAAAAGTTTCTAGCATGAATAATCTCATGATCCCTTTGAGCCTGGGTGGCGGTCCATAAAGAAAAACAGGCAATCACTGGAATACCCAGGTGCCTCAATCCACCGAGATGTGTATTAAAGTTGCCACCTTAAACAAACCATTAATTAATAATCTCACATCTGTCATGGATACACTCACCCAATCCACGTCTACTAGCATAACATGGCATAATAAGCAAACGTAGAAGTAACTCCCAAGGGTTTGATAATAAAAACGGGTAATAGGTACTACCTCATCTACTTCCCAGAACCCACATTTTAATTAGATCCTAATCATGCAATTGTTTGAGGATTGATCTAATGCAATAAAAACTGGGTAGTAAGAGGTATGATCAAAGTGTTACTTGCCTTGCTGATGATCCGCGAAATCTAGAGATTCAAAGTAGCAAGCGGCACACTCCGGGTACTCTATCACAAACAAACAAGCACACAATAAGTACTCATCTAATGCACGGGTAAAACTCAAATAAGAAATCTAACCAGAAAGTTCAACTTAAGAACTCCGGTTTGCAAAAAGAATCAAATCAAACGAAGCAACGAAAGTCAAACGGCGAAAGAAAGAAGCTTCGTTTACTAATCTGGATCTAGGTCAAATTTTACATATGCAAAAACTTGTTTGAGTTGGTTAAACGGAAAGAGGGTTTCGAGACAAAACTCCAGGCGCTTGAATCGCCTGATTCCGATAAACGAGCGAAAAGATAAACTAAAATGAAAATCAGATCAGAAATCGCGATCAGAAATAATCGCGGAAAAACCCGAGAAAAAGAAAAAAATGGCGAACAGATTAACGAACGTTCGTTATCTGAAACTAAACGGTGAACGCGTTCGTTAAAACGAACGAACGAGCGAACGCTCGCTAAACAAATAAACCGGAAAACCTGATTTATAAAAAAGAAACGAAACTAGGGTTTAAAAAACCGGATCAGGTTTTTTAAAAAAACAGACGACGGCGGCGGCGGCTATATCTCCGGCTCGGCTCCGGCGGGGCTCCAGCAGCTCCGGCGGGGCTCCGGCGGCTTCGGCGGGGCGACGGGACGACGCGGGGTGGCGGGGCTGCGGCGGGAGGCGGCGGCTGTGGGGCAGGCGGGGTGGCGGCGACGGCTATAAAAGGAGGGGGCGTCCTGGCTTGGGGGAGGGGGCGCCTCGGGAGGCGTGCTCCTCCCGGACTCGGGCGGTGGCGGCGATCGGGACTCCGGTCCCGATCCGGTGCGGGAGACGGTGGCGGCTGGGCCGGCTTGGCTCGGCTGGGCTTCGGCCAAGTCGGGCACGCGGGAGCTTTTTTTAAATATAAATAATCGCGCCGAACTAAGGAAATCCTAGAAAAATAAATAAAAATCTAAAAATGCCAAAACAAATTTTCACCATCTAAATAAAATATTTAGAACAGGATGAACATTTTCTTGGCCCTAAAATGCAGTTTTGAAATCGTGCAATTTTTCCTAAATTCAAATAAAATAGCGAGAAAATCCGAAATAAAATCTTACTTGATTTTTTTATTAGACCTTCAATATTTCTTTATTTTGGGAAAGTCATTTTATTCCCTCTCTCATATTTTTATTATAGAAATAATTGAAGATAAAATAAATAAAATCAAAGATCCTATTTTCAAAATTTGAGAGAACCCAAATATGAAAATAACGAAATCTCCAACTCTCTCCATGGGTCCTTGAGTTGCATAGAATTTCTGGATCAGGCCAAAAGCAAATAAAATATAATATGCATTGATGATCTAGTGTATAACATTCCAAATTGAAAATTTGGGATGTTACATATCTCAACATCATTGTTTTGTTCTTTATTATTTGGTTGAGAGTCTTCATGAACATCAGCATTATCTTTTTCATTATCACTAGGTGAGTGTTCATTATCAGATTGAGTTTCAGCATCTGAGATAGAAGTTTCATTATCATTGTCAGGAGGTTTCTCTATTTCAGGTTCACTGGGAGCATGCATAGTCCTATCATTTTTCTTTTTCTTTCTAGAAGGACTAGGTGCACTAGTGTTGGCTCTTTGTGAATCTTGTTCACTTCTTTTAGGGTGTCCCTCAGGATAAAGTGGTTCCTAAGTCATTTAACCTCCTCTAGTTGCAACTCTAACAACAAAGTCATGCATATTATTATTCATTTCATCAAGCAATTCTCTTTGAGATTTAGCAACTTGTTCTAACTGAGTTTGAACCATAGAAGCATGCTTTCCAACACCTCTAACATCATTTGATATTCTAAATAACAAGTCACTCAAGCGAGCAATCATGTCAGAATTGTATTTTAATTGTTTCATAACATTTGCATTGAAGTGATCTTGTTTTCTAATATAATTTTCAAACTCATAAAGGCATTGACTAGGATGTATATTGTGAGGATTGTCATTATCATTGAATTTCATAAGAGAATTTACCTCTGCCACCTTAGGCAGTGGCGGTGCACTACTAGGAAAAGGCCTACTAGTGGTGCACCAGTCTTGCCTACTAATGGCGCACTACTGGTGCGCCACTAGTACCACACCACTAGTATTTTTTACTAATGGCGCACCGCTGGTGCGACCACCATGCGCCATTAGTATCTGGCATACTAATGGCGCACTGTGGGGTGATGCGCCATTAGTATGAATATTAGGTTTCTTTACTTTTCTGAATTTTGCACAGGTTATAAAATATATTATTGGACAGAATATAGACAACACCCCACAGCAAGAGCAGATTCATCGAATATAATAGAAGATTAGTCTCCGAATACAATTCATCATATTAGTCTCTGAATTCAAAAGACCGAACAAAGATAGAACATTACAAGTCTCGAGACCGCGAGTAGCGAGTTTGTCGGAAGTAATACTAATCCTAACAAGTCCTACTAATCATCATCATACAATTTCTACTCGTTATTAATAACAAGTCATACGATCATCATCTTGATAGTCATTGAACTAACCCTACTTAATTGTTCTTAGCACATGATCATCAGTATTAGGCAGGACCTAAATACCCTATTTAAGGTAAAATACCATAAAACAATATAGACCCTGACTCTCCATTATGGAGAATGGAGAACATCCTGTCTCCAATTCTTGCGCTTCGCTTCCTTTTGCTTCCAAGAACCTCCTTATGACTGTCCATACATTTTTTTTCCATCCTTTGATTTTCATGTCTCCACTTCTTTTAGAAATCTCGTATGGACAGTTGAGATTCGTAGGATGACCTGGCTGTATGTTCAAAACATTAAGACTACCTTTCTGATACATCAAATGAGGCACACAATTCTCTGGGATTATCTGTTGAAAAACATAATAATAACTTCATAGTTAGCAATGATGTACTAGTTTTAGAAGTATGCAAAAGATGCACGGATGTCGTAATAGTAAAAATCTTACCAGGGTATCTCCATGATAGTTACCGTAGTTGAACACATGCACTAGTGGCACGTATTGACCATAATGTTGAGGAGTTTGATTGTGGATATTGTAATTCTCAATGTCAGTACAAAATCCGACCAGATGATTTTTCTCCTTGTAAGTTGTTAATTCGGAGCCATCGGTGTAGTGGGTTTTGTCTACCATCTCTCGCACATTCTTTGAACAATAAAAATAAGCTGTCAATGGAAATAAGTTGTCACCTATTTTGAAATAAACAATATAAATTAGCTAATAACTATGTTTGAGAAACTCACATAGCGGTAGAACTAGAGGCGTCTCAACAAGGACCCAGATGTCCATATTGTCTTGGTCGATGTCAGGATTACCAAGATCCATGGTGATAAGCATACCCTCATCAAACCATACATCTTGCAAAATGCTTCCCAATTTTTGCAACCAAAATGGGTTACGCTCTCAGAATTATACAGATTTACTTCAAAGTCCACATCGTGATGAGTCCTTAGGTGAATTTTCTTTGTTTCAGAAATTTCATGGTCTTCAAAATCCATCCTCTCCCAGACATAGCGTCTTGCATGGCATGGGATAAGCTATACTCGAATTGTAGAAGATGAAAATTACACGTTGAAATAGTTGAAGTCATGCTTAATTATGAAAATAACACTTGTCATCGTTGTGTACCATTTCATCTTCGAAGGTCTCCTCGAGCTTAATGCTGAAGCACTGATCATCGTCCAGGTGAGGCATGTCGCACAGACCTCGATCGTCGTGGCACCAGTCGCACTCCCTCGAGAGACTTTCGTCGTCCGATGACGACATATCCTACGTTCATAATTCAAAACTACATCATTTAGGGTTTGTCGACACCGAGGCATCCTAAAAGCTAAGCTTTTATCATTTAGGGTTTGTCAACGCCGAGGCACCCTAAAAGCCTAAGCTTTCATCATTTAGGTTCTTATCGACACCGAGGCACCCTAAAAGCCAAGGTTTTATCATTTAGGGTTTGTCGACGCCGAGGCACCCTAAAAGCCTAAGCTTTCATCATTTAGGTTCTTATCGACACCGAGAATAAAGGGGCAGTTGATCCTACTTAATTAAGTACTAAGATACCCCGGCCCATGCATTAGTCGCAAGTACCCCATATGTCCTTTTTTAGCAAAGTCATGCTAAAATTCACAGAAAATTTCAGCATGACCTTTGCTGAAAATAGGACATATGGTGTACCCAAATTTGCCGGAACGGAAGTTAATCGACATTCCGGCAAAATCAAGGGCCTCTCGGGGTACCTGCAAAATCATTATCCCCGTGTAATGAAGTCGCCAATGGGTCATTTCAGAAGATCACAAGTAGCATCATCACAAGTACAACAACAACAGTAGTGAACACAGGCATAACAATACTACCCCCAACAGTTAAGATCCCAGGTGAGTAACACACTTTGGTCTTCTAGTTACAAAACAAAACTGACTTAATTCTAGATGTCATAATCAGATCAAAATTTCAAACCACACACTTACTTTCAACTATAAACAAAACTGACTTGCTATTAATGAACAGTGGCTAAAGATATATAAAACTCCATTGCAAATGTGCCATGTCAATAAAACAACTCATGGAAGTAACTACTAGCAGCATGTCATTATCATGGCAATCCACTATATATTTTTATGACAAAATACATCCTTATCAGGGCACATTATGGCCATTTTCTTACATGATGCTAACTGTACCTAACTGAATTTTTTGACAGTAGGGCACATTATGGCCATTAGAAGGTTATCCACCTTTGTGAAATTCTGAAGATGCCAAACTACAGTCACCTCAAATCTGCTTGCACTTACTTTGGCAAGACCAAACTAAGACCGATCGAGGATCCATCTATAGAAAAAGACAGCATCCATCTAAGCAGTTTCGATGATCAAAGCTTTTGCTGTACCAACTATAGCCGATCAGTGCTCCGAAGCCATAACAAAAAGAGTAAATTGAACACTGCCTAGTGGGCTGCACAAACACTACAGATTCTTCTCTTGCAAACCCCAACCCTAGCTACTTAATTCTCCAACCCCCTTTCCTTGTCCAAAATTCTCCAACCCCCAACCCTAGAACACATCAGAAGGAAATCAAGTGGGGGAAGAGGGGGAAGCGGCTCGGGTGCTCAGTCTCAATGCCAAATAAGATACTCCTCCTCATCATCATATAAAAACATGACCAATAAGAATTAGTAAAGAGGGGGGCGTCGGCGTCTCGCCTGGATGCTCTGCATGATGGGGGAGGGGGCGGCGTCCAGAGGCAAAGGAGATGGTGGGCACGGCCCTGAACTCGGGGTTGTCGGTGGAGGAGGAGATGGTGCAGGGAGCCGGCGGCGGGCAGAGTCGTCGGCGGCGGGGCTGGATTGGGGGGTGGGGGAGGAGGAAGGCAGCGACAGGG
>NC_041382.1:500703087-500731336 GCF_002162155.2 Triticum dicoccoides | reverse complement strand
AAGGCGATGGACGGGCGGAGGAGGAGGGGGGCTTACGGGCGGAGGAGACCGGGCGGCGGCGCAGTGGGTGGGGCGGCGACACAGTGGGTGGGGCGGCAGCGCAGTGGGTCGGCGGCGAGGCCCGAGACGGCGAGGCGGGGCGCGGGGGTTGTCGGAGCGGTCGGGTGTGGAGCGAGGGGGAGAAGTGGAGGGAGGGACGAAGGTATCGGACGAATTAGGGGGAAGATTACTAATGGCGCACCCACTGGCGGTGTGCCATTAGCTAGGGGGAAAAACTTAGTAATGGCGCTGTCTAGATGATGCGCCATTAGTATGTTTGAAAAAACGAAAAAAAATTGTTACTAGTGGCGCACCATGTATCTAGTGCGCCATTAGTGTCTTCCACACTAATGGCGCACCTGACATGTGGTGCGCCACTACAATGTAGTGGCGCACCACATGTCAGGTGCGCCATCAGTATCCATTTCATCTATATCCCTTTTCCTAGTAGTGGTGTATTATTCCCATGTATTTCTTCAATAGGAGGTAAATTTTTAACAACCTCAGCTTTAATACCTTTTTCCTTCATAGATTTCTTTGCCTCTTGCATATCTTCAGGACTGAGATATAATATGCCCCTCTTCTTCGGAGTGGGTTTAGCCGTTGGTTCAGGAAGATTCCAATCATCATAATTTTTCAATATGTTATTCAATAATTCTTCAGCTTGCCCAACAGTTCGTTCCTTGAAAACACAACCAGCACAACTATCTAGGAAGTCCCTAGAAGCATCGGTTAGTCCATTATAGAAGATATCAAGTATTTCATTTTTCTTAAGAGGATGATCAGGCAAAGAATTAAGTAACTGGCAAAGCCTCCCCCAAGCTTGTGGGAGACTCTCTTCTTTAATTTGAACAACGTTAAATTTTCTTGTACGGCAGCTTGTTTCTTATGAGCGGGAAAATATTTTTGAGACAAGTAATAAATCATATCCTGGGAACTACAGACACAACGAGGAGCAAGAGTATTGCACCAAGCTTTAGCATCACCCTTTAATGAGAAAGGAAATAATTTGAGAATAAAGTAATAGCGAGTTTTCTTATCATGAGTAAAAAGGGTGGCTATGTCATTCAACTTAGTAAGATGTGCCACAACAGTTTCAATTTCATAACCATGGAAAGGATCAGATTCAACCAAATTAATTAACTCTGGGTCGACAGAGAATTCATAATCCTTATCATCAATAAAGATAGGTCAAGTAGCAAACTTAGGATCACATTTCATTCTAGCATTCATAGATTTTTCTTTATACTTGCATAATAATTTCTCTAGATCATCGCTATCTCTGCAAGCAAGAATATCTCTAGTTGTTTCTTCACTCATAACATAACCTTTTGGTACCTTAGGCAATTGCTAGCTCTAGCAGGTGTTTAAGGAGTTTCAGTTTCAAGCTCATCATCAGATTCAACAACATCATGTTGTATTACTCTAGCAATTTGTTTATCAAGAAATTCACCAAGTGGCACATCATCAGTATCAAGCAAGGTACTAGCATCATCATAAGCATTATCCATAGCAGAAGTAGCATCATCAATAACTTGAGACATATCAGAATTAATAGCATGTGGTGGTGTTGCAAGTTTACTTATAACAGAAGGTGAATCTAAAGCAGAACTGGATGACAGTTCCTTACCTCCCCTCGTCTTTGAGGGAAATATCTTAGTCTTAGCATCCTTCAGATTCTTCATAGTGATAAATTGATAATAATCCCAAGTGACTCAACAAATATAGCTATACTCCCCGGCAACGGCGCCAGAAAAGGGTCTTGATAACCCACAAGTATAGGGGATCGCAACAGTTTTCGAGGGTAGAGTATTCAATCCAAATTTATAGATTCGACACAAGGGGAGCCAAAGAATATTTGAAGGTATTAGCAGCGGAGTTGTCAATTCAACCACACCTGGAGATTAATTATCTGCAGCAAAGTGATCAGTAGCAAAGTAGTATGATAGTTTTGATAATAGTGGCAATAGTAACGGTAATGGTAACAGTGATAGCAATAGTTTTGTAGCAAGTGTAACAGTGATGATAGCAGTAGTAACTTAGCAAGAACAATATAGGATAAGTTCGTAGGCATTGGATCGGTGACTTGTTGGATGATATTCATCACGGGACAGTTACAACCTAGGGCGATACGACACTAGCTCCAGTTCATCGATATAATGTAGGCATGTATTCCGCAAATAGTCATACATGCTTATGGAAAGAACTTGCATGACATCTTTTGTCCTACCCTCCCGTGGTAGCCTGGTCCATATTGGAAACTAAGGGATATTAAGGCCTCCTTTTAATAGAGAACCGAAACAAAGCATTAACACATAGTGAATACATGAACTCCTCAAACTACGGTCATCACCGGGAATGGTCCTGGCTATTGTCACTCCGGGGTTGCCGGATCATAACACGTAGTAGGTGACTATAACTTGCAAGATCGGATCTAGAACATGGATATAATGGTGATAACATAAACTGTTCGGATCTGAAATCATGGCACCCAGGCCCAAAGTGACAAGCATTAAGCATGGCAAAGTCATAGCAACATCAATCTAGGAACATAGTGGATACTAGGGATCAAGCCCTAACAAAACTAACTTGATTACATGATGAATCTCATCCAACTCCTCACCGACCAACAAGCCTACGAAGGAATTACACACTCCCGATGGGGAGTATCATGGAATTGGCGATGGAGAAGGGTTGGTGATGACGAAGAACGAAGACCCCCCACTCTGGAGCCCCAAACAGACTCCAGATCTGGCCTCCCGGTGAAGAACAGGAGGTGGCGGCGTCTCCGTCTCGTGGATCGCGATAATTCTTTCTCCCTGATTTTTTCTGGAAAAATAGGATTTTATTGTGTCGGTTTCAGGGTCTGCGGGGCCACCAGGTGGGCACAACCCACCTGGGCGCATCAGGAGAGGGGGGCACGTCCTGGTGGGTTGTGCTCACCCAGGTGCCCCCTCTGGTGGGTCTTGGCTCTAGAAAATCTTATTACTGATATAAAAAATCCTCGCAAAGTTTCATTTCATTCCGAGAACTTTTATTTCTGCACAAAAACAACACCATGGTAGTTTTGTTGAAAACAGTGTCAGTCCGGGGTTAGTTTCATTCAAATCATGCAAATTAGAGTCCAAACAAAAGGAAAAGCGTTAGGAAAAGTAGATACATTGGAGACGTATCAATTTCCTTAACAATGTTTGTTCTCACTTCTTCCTGCAGATAGGTCAATATCGCAACGAAAAATATACAAGGACTCTTTGAACCATGGATCATGTAGCTTATACAGAACTACAAAAGGTAGAAGGGTACTTCCACATCCAATTCCTCCAACAATGACCACAAAATCTCGACTCTAAAAAAAGAAAAGAAGCCACTCTCGGTGAACCAGATGCATATCCTACAACCAAATTAATCCATATACCTGGTGCAGGTTGCCCTTTATGTCCACAATTAGTACATCTTGATTGTGTACTGACTATAACTTTTCATCCGCTTTTTAGGTGGCAGAAAAAGCATATGTTTTGGAGACATGTACTGTTAACAAAGATCACAAGTGCACTTGGACTGTCTACTGGGACTCTTCATGAATCCACCCTCGATATAAGAGGTTGCATTGAGATAGAAGTACACTCAAGTGAGGGCAATGCTTTTGCAAATGTAGAGATTCGATGGGGACACTGCACCCACCACATACTACTTTTTGTTGATTTGTGGCTGCCGATTTTTTCCTACATATTACTTTGGTAAAAGATTTGCCAGTAGTTGTAAGTTAACTCTATGTGGGGAATAGTGAAAAGATATTTAACTTAGGTGTTTGTCAGATCTAATTTGATTAATATTTTCAGAGAGGTGAGATGCTTAGAAGTTTCTTATCATTTGATCCTGCATTGCATTCAACTATATTTAATATAGACAATTGTTTCATCTTCCTCTACATGCCCTATATTGACATCTGCTATATTGTGCTAGAGAGTGAAGATAAATATTTAATTTAGATTCCAATGCCCTAAAGTTGTTGATTTTAGTAGGTAAGGCTAAAGCCAAAGTTGTTCATGAAACTTACATCGGAAGGGTTTTGGCTTTCTAGAGGATAAAAAATGGCAGAGCTATTGTATTTTGTAGTGTGCCTGTTCCGAAACAAGAAGTGAGTGCTCCTGTGTAGGTTCTTTTCCATGTTATTGCAAAAAAGTTGAATGATGGAGACAAATTGGGTGGGTCTGTGCTTCTGCCTATGATGTACTTGTTTTCCTCCACCAATATATATTTCTAACCAATGTATCATGTACTCCAGATGGACCGGGGACTAAGGTGGCTAGAAGGAAGGGCTCGCCATTGACAATATTCACCTAAAGAAAAAATATAATCAAAATGGAATCTAATACTCTGGCACAAAAAAACTATAGGACTAGTACTCGCGTGGAACTTCCTCAACATACTGTGAAAAACAATGCGTCACACGCACACCTAACTGTAACTATTTTGGAGATGATGAAAATTTACACCCAATAAGGATATATATTTTCTTGATTAAGAGTTAAAGGTTGGTTTTTAAGACTAGGTATGGAACAACCTATGTTAAGCATCATTATTTTTGT
Organism: Triticum dicoccoides; assembly: GCF_002162155.2. Taxonomy (NCBI): domain Eukaryota; kingdom Viridiplantae; phylum Streptophyta; class Magnoliopsida; order Poales; family Poaceae; genus Triticum; species Triticum dicoccoides. Next base: position 500,726,708 of record NC_041382.1, on the reverse strand, counting down.
AAGAGTCCTACTTGAACTCTTGTCTTGCTTGGTGCTCTTAGTTGTGCACCAATCTTCTAATACATGCTCCAGTCCTGAAAACTGAAACCTGTGTTCGGCTTGACATGCAAGTTCATAATCGGTACCACTCTACTTTGCATACCAAATAAAATTTACCTTTTCTTTATTGATCAATACTGTGCTCCATTTTTGCATACTAATGAAAATTGGAAATGTTTCCGACTTTAATTACTAACAAAATATGGCTATGTTTACACACTTACAACAATATCTACCCGTGGTAATACCTAAAATTCCATCGTAAAAATGGACGGGCATGGCAACGCGCACCATCAGTGATCTAGTTTGGAGTAGAATTCTTGCATTCCACAGACATATCCACTAGGTACCACTATAGTTAGCTATATCTAGTTAGAACCTAACAACATAACCTCCCTTGTGTAACCTGCTAGCTAGGATTAATTATGCTAGCAACGGACAAAACCAGTAGTACTAAGCAAGTAGGGTTCATGACCAAAAGTGAGAGTTCAATACCATGGGTTATGGCCCACCCAGTCATGTGGAGGTGCTCTGCTCCATGATCCGATTGGAGCTGAAGATTTGTTGGCATGAACTAACTTCAAGGCTAAGTCAATATTGTGTTCCTCTAGCTAGATGGTTACGAATGTCAATGCGTTCTTGATAATGAAGAAGAAAGAAGAAACTTTCCTGCATCATCTTGTACAGAAAGGGCAACAACAGACAAAAACTGCAGTTTATAGTAGACACATCTTCTCAACATAGGGTTCTGAAAAGTATAAAGGCTGCAGGCTACATTCCGAGTATTAGCAATCCAAAATATGAAGTGATGAGGCGAAGCTGAACAAAGTTTTCGTCTGGCATGTGCCGAGAGCTACCTACCAACCAAAGACTACCTCTCAAGCTATGGAGTCTGGACCATTTCAATGCCATATATATCCAAATGCTATGAGCTAAGTTTAGTACTCCCTCTGTAAAGAAATGTAAGAGTGTTTAGATTACTATTTAGTGCTCTAAACGCTCTTATATTAATTTAGATAGTCATCTAAATGCTCTTATATTAATTTACGGATGGAGTATACGCCTTTTCCGAATTCAAATGTGTTTGGTGCACGCAATGTCTCTGAAACATAAATTAAATGTGTAAGGCACTAAGGCACAAATCAGTATGGTAGGTCATTTTAGATGAAATGTACAAGCTTTGGCAGAAGAAAATGTACAATAACATTAACTAAATAACGACTAGTGATAAAACCCAACTTGCCATGCATGCCTAACTCCTGCAATTAACCTAATACATTGTCTTCTTTCTAGGTTCAGGGCACTGGATGGATTGGTTTTCAAGTTGAAATGGTGAAGTTTTGTGGCTGCTATAGAAGGCAGGCTATGTCAAACTAGCAACGATAGAGGATGCCAAATTGCCATCGTTGTTTTTAGTGGTTTCTTGATTGGGTCAATTTGGACAGCCCAGCCCACCAAACAAACGCAAGTTTGTATGGACCAGGAGTTGGGCTGACTCATTCATTTACTTCCTTTTTGCGGAAGACACATTTGAAAATGCCGATGACGGGTGACTTCCATGAAGATGATTATTTTGAAAAAAGTCAAAAATCATGTTTAGAAGGTTCACAAAATTCTGAAAAAAATCATTCATGTTCATATGGATGTATTCTACATGTGTGCAATTTTTGAAGATGATAAATATTATGGTGAGAGCTACACAAGAAAGACAGAATCGCGATTTGAAACTGATGAACAGTAAAAAATACTATTCACCATTAGAAATGCACGAATTTTCTTTTTTGTGTAGCTCCCACCATATATTTCAGCGTTAGACTTTATGCACATATAGGATACATCCATATGAATGTGTAGATTTTTTTTCAGAATTTGTTGAAACTCCAAAATATAATTTTCTAAATTTTCAAAATAACCACCCCATGGAGATCGCCCTCCAAAAGCTGGCACCCCAAGACACATTCTTTTCTTGTTTCTTTACTTAAGTTTTGACCATGCAGGGCTAAAATTCGTTAGTAATAATAAGTTTCTATTTTTTGTTGGCGTTAGGGCATCTACAATGGCAACCCGTAAATTTCTTTCGCATCCGTCCACGGACAAGGGGATCAGTCCGCGGACACGGATGAGAGAGAACGTCATCCAACCATACCCGCATACTTTTTTACAACAATTTGAACCAACCGAATGAAATTCGTTAACAATTTGAACCAACCGAATGAAATTCGTTCAAACAAGTCCAGATTTCATATAAATACGACCGGATTTCATATGAACACAACGAATTTCATATAAATATGACAAATTTCATTACAAATACAACAAAGCGGTGCTAGGCGGGCTCTGGAGTATAATTAATACCTAATCTAAATGATCGTCGGCGCCTGGTCCCCGTGTCCAGCCATCAGCCCTGAGAACCAAAGCTTCACCGTCTCTAGTTCCGCATCGGCCCTCTCCAGCTCCGCCTCCGTAACCTCCGCCTCCGGAGCACCAGGAACTGAAGTTGTCCACCTCCATGTCGCCGCCAAGCAACTAATCGGCCGAAGATGCTCAGCCCACTAAGCTTGGCGTCAACGGGAGAGGAGGAGCGATGGCCTTCCTGGGACACGAGCGACGGTGACCTACCGTGCACTACTCTTCCTCGCCGTCGCAGGCACCCACGGACGTGTCGGCTTCTTCGTGGTCATGGCGCTGGGGCGCGGCCTCCTCGTCGTTGGTCTCGCCGAACAACGCCTCACCCGCCTCGTCGCCGCACTCCTTGCTGGCGGCCACCACCTTCGCCACCCGCTGCCGATACCGCCAGCGGGCGAGGTGGATCTGGCGGGCAGAGCGGTAGGACTCGAGCAATGCCTCTTCCTCCGCAAGGTCTGCGTCCGGAGCGACCGCCCTGCCAGTGGCGACATGCTCCTCCGTGTGCGGATGCTTCTGAAGGAGATTGTGGTTGTAGTTGACATTGGTTTGTGCCTCCCAGAACTGGTCCTCTTGCTCCTCCCGCACCATGTTCATATAATGGGCACGGGCCTCGCCGATGGTCATGGTGCAATCCATCAGCGAGGATGGAGCGGAGGAGGGGGTGCCGCGGAGGAAGAGGAGGGTGTCGCTAGCTCGTCGAAGGACCTTCATTTGCACGTCGTCAGAGGAGGCGTCCTCCGGCTGCCTGCCAGCTTGCCAGTCGGCAACAATGGCGGCCATGGCCTTCTTCTGCTTCGACGTCAGCCCATCCCAGAGAGCTTTGGCTGCAGAGGGATCGCTGGAGGGGAGTGGTGCGGAGAGGGATGACTGTGGCTATGGCCAGGTCAACGGTTTATATAGCACCGATGGGCGGTAAAGGGATGGACAGGTGGCGCCGGAGGAGGCACCTCGGCAACCGCGAGCCATCATTGTGGGCGGCAGACGGACGGACTGGCGGTTGTCGTGTTGTTTGAACGCACGCAGTCGCCTGCACCAGGAATCGGCGCGGGCGGCGCTCTCTTGGTTGGAGTGCCGCTTCAATGCCGGAGCCAGTGAGCGACCGCGTCTACTCTGGTCGGACATGAATGCGGGCGCTGACGCTCTGGAGCGGCGTTGACCGAGAACACGCGGGAGGGATGAGGGGTTTTTGATGAGTCAGGACGGTCAAAAGCGGGCTTAGGATCGGTCCGGACTCCTGCAAACCTTCCTCATTTTTATCTTCAAATTGCGGGAGAAATTACATCCGAACCACGCAACAGATCAATATAGGACCATCTTTAGATGGTTTCCGCAGTCCAGACCAGTCTGGACCATTGCGGCAGGTTTACAGGTCGGGAGATGCCCTTACTCCATGCTTCATGCCCTTAAAAGCACAACCCGGCACATAGGGCCAATTAGAGCTTGCCCGATCTGCCACCAACACTCTGAAGATATTCGTCACCTGCGTTTTCTAGTGCATTCAGCCGCAGCAACTTCGGCAACGTTTGGGTTTGACGGACTTCATCTCTACAGCAGAGATGGTTGATCAATCAGGGTCTGTTGTCATGGAACATATTCCGTTGCTCCCTGATCCGCCTCTATAACTAATGCCAAGCCTTAATATCAAGCAAGTTGTAGCGGTCGGCTGGTACCTACGGTGGACTCGCCGTTGGATCACGCGCAATGAAACATGTCAACCACTGGTGATTGCTTGGCCGTGACTTTCTAGAGGTCATTACTTTTTCTTCTTTTTAATAATTTGGTGTGTGCAACCTATATGTCTAAACTACCTCTTGACATTATATTGTTGCATTGGTTAGACGTATTGGGCACTACTATCTTGATGTTTCTCTTTATAAAAAACATGACAAAATATGTTGAACCACGACAGAATAATAAAACTCTATTCACAAATATTCTTGTTGCTCAGAAAATGCATTTGAGGAACGGAAGCAAACATTTACATGACGACTTAATCAAGTGGCCCTAAGACTTGATAACATTACAGAGCGCACGGATCGATCATACAAGTTGGCAATCAACAGAGGCCAGGAATTGATCATACATGACGGATGACACTCAGTAATTACGACGATAACTAATTACTGATTAGAACGAAAAGAGAACATGTTCAAATGTCTTATCAGATGATATTTCTGTCTGCTTATTAGCTTCGCCTGCAGTCTGTCGTCAGTTCATCTGCATGCGCCGCAAGGATCAGCACAGCGCCACCGCTCGATCCGCGGAGTCCACCGGTTTCATCAGCATCATGCTTATGCACATGCCAGCGTGCTCGTTCAGCTCCGGCGCCGCAGTGCTCACGGCCACCGCCGCCGCTACAGGGATCGGCGACGATGCCGTCGAACAAAGGTCCAGCAATGCCGTCAGCGCCTCGCGCATCCAGTCGTACCGGCAGAGCCCGTACGCGTCCGCTGGGGAGAGCCACCGCCTTCCGTGGGTTTCCTGCTCCGGCCATTGCTTGAGCTCCTCGGTGACCTCCAGCGCGAAGACGTGGCCCTTGCAGGCGCCCCGCGGGCTGTCGCTGCTCTGGCCCAGGCTTTGCCTGCTCTTGCTCCTGAACACCCACAAGCCCAGCGGGTTTCTCTGGAGAGAAAATACGTGGTAATTTCCTATCAGAAACAGCTATATAATTCATGTAAATGCTAATACATAATTAACACAAACATGTCACCAACAGGAGCTGATTGTTTAGATCGGTGTTGGACAAACAGCAGACACGTCACATGCATAGCAGCAATCTGCTAGATCTCTGAATGTGTTTTTTTCTATCATCTGTGGAGGAGCCATGTATCGATGCTTGGAAATTGTTCCAGGGGACAAGTCTGACGACAAGCCAGCGCAAGATGAATAAAAGAGCGCAATTATTTGGATTCACAATAATCAAGGGCTCCCCGGCAGACTAGACAACTCAAAGGATAATCGTGAAAGAATTACACCTTGTCACACCGAATATGTAAATTTTTACTAAGTCAACGGCCATGTCCTTGTCTTGTCTCCTGGTTGTTATGTAAGATCCAAAAAATTCTCCACGACACATTTTATCAAGAGAGAAAAATCCCTGGCTGGTTGCTTTCTCTATCAAACATCATCGTGTTCGCCGCTATCTGCTTATTTTAGTATATCATCATATATAGCTCAATCGATCTCTAGAGGTCAAATCAGCTAATTACCTCACCCGCCAAAAAAATAAATCAGCTAATTACCTAGAGATGCAGTAAACTTGCACCATTAGCTGTTCATGTAATCAAGATAGTAAATACTCCACTAGGTTGGTGATGCATGCCAAGGAAAGATATGTGTGAGTAGAGTAGTTACATTGATGTTGCCCCTGACTCCGGCCTCCTCCAGCGCCTCGCGGCATGCCGCCTCATAGACGTCCTCGTCGTCCTCCCAGCCGCCCTGAAAAAGTCAATCCATCGATCGATCAGTACGTGGATGCATGTCGCCGACGAAATATGTGTGATGGTTGGTACTGTGAGTTGGTGTTACCTTGGGGAAGACGAGATCGTCCCTGTTGGCTGTGGAGACCATGAGAACCTCGAGCTGCCCGTCTTTGTCCACGCGGTACGGGACGCACCTGCGCCCGAGAGAGGAACACGGCTCGTCAGGGCAAGAACGGCTTGGAACATGGAAGATACAATGATCCAATGAGTGGATACTCACCCGGCGACGAGGCGGTACTCGTTGTCGTAGCGCTGCCTGAGCCTGCCTTTCCTGGCGACGAGCTTCTCCGATGCCATTGCCGCGTCAGGAAAGAAGGGACAAGAAGCAGCGGCTGCTGCTGAAGAGCAGAAACAGAAACAGAACACGGAACAGAGAGCCCGGGCGAGACTCAATCGGAGCAAGGGCAGGCAGTAACAGAAACAAATGGCTATCTGCGGCTCTCACCACTGGCGCTTCTTCCCGCGCAATTTAAAGGCGCGAGGGGGAGGAGGAGGTCAACCGCCATTAACGCACCAGCACCGCCCAACCACACAACAACTAGGAAGCTAGGCTCGGTCTGATTCTTCGAAACAGAGAGGAGGAGAGGAAACTGAGAATGATTTGGGCGGGAGGAGTAAACAAAGGGAGAGGTCCGTTGAATAGCGTGGCACCTCGAGCCGGCCTATGATTGGAGATCGAGGAGGCAATTACGAGGGCCGGTGCGGGTGCTGCTCCGCTCCCTTCTTTGCTTGTGATTGGGTTCGTGCCGGGAGGAGCGACCGAGCGACGGACGGAGAATTTATAAATGTGTCAGACTGTAGTATGTAAAGGTGGGAATAACACACAGAACACTCGGTTTTTTTTTGCCGATTCTTTCGGAATTTGGAGAATCGATCCTTCACCCAGCTCCTCTCAGAATCTTGAACAGTCCTAACTGTTTACATCCTAATTAGTTAGGATTGTAAAAAAAATATGAGTTCAAGATTTTGACAGAAACTGTGAGGAGCCCCGATTCTCAAGATTCTGAGAGAATCGGCCAGAAAACTTGGCCTAATCCCAGTCTATAGGAACGGCCTTGTCCTCCAAGCAGGAGGTCCTGAACATGTATATATGTATAGGACTAGGGCTTTGTATTTACTCTGCCGTAAATCCTCTCTTTCTCGTATATTTGTACATCTTGAGAGACAAGTAGAGGCCGACACTCCTTGTATCTATATATGTGCACCATGCACCTGATCAATGATTATCGATACATGCAATCTCTTCTTTCCATCTAACATGGTATCGGTTTAGCAAGTCGATCCCCTCCTCACTTTCGCGATCTATTGCCGCCATCGCACCATCTCCTCCCACTTCAGCTGCGCGCCCCTCTTGTCGCCGCTACTTCTCCCTCTCCCTCCCAAAACCTAACCCTACACCTCGGCCGCCGCTCCATACGGCCGCCTGCTACTTCCTGAGCTTGCGTTAATTTTTTTCTTGAAGAGGAAAGAGTGATGCAGTAAAGTAGAGATAAGTATTTCTCTCAGTTTGAGAACCAAGGTATCAATCCAGTAGGATAAGAACGTACAAAACACATAATACATGCACAAACAATCAAACACTTGCACCCAACGCGATAAATAGGTTGTCAATCCCTTTACGGTCACTTGCAAAGGTCAGATCTGATAGATAGATAAATAAAACTAAACAAAAGGTAAAATATTTTTGCGGTCTCAGAAAGTGCTAGTGAGATACCATCTTGTTATATCATATTATAATTGTTTTGAGAAAGTGTTGTCACCCGAAATTTATTATTATTGCTCGCTAGTTGATTATGCCGTTGATATGAGTAAATATGAGACTTAAATGTTATTGTGAATATGGTTAGTTCATAATCTTTGCTGAAAACTTGAATGCTGGCTTTACATATTTGCAACAACAAGAGCAAACAGAGTTTGTAAAAGTTTTTTCTTTATCACTTTCAGTTTATCAACTGAATTGATTGAGGACAAGCAAAAGTTTAAGCTTGGGGGGTTGATACGTCTCCGTCGTATCTACTTTCCAAACACTTTTGCTCTTGTTTTGGACTCTAACTTGCATGATTTGAATGGAACTAACCCGGACTGACGCTGTTTTCAGCAGAATTGCCATTGTGCAGAAATAAAAGTTCTCGGAATAACCTGAAAATCAACGGAGATTATTTTTGAAATATATAAAAAATACTGGGGGAAGAATCCACGTCAGGGGGCCCACACCCTGTCTACGAGGGTGGGGGGCGCGCCTACCCCCTAGGAGCGCCCCCTGCCTCGTGGGCCCCCTGATGCTCCACCGACGCCCATCTTAACTCTATATATTCGTGTTCGGGGAGAAAAAAATAAGAGAGAAGGATTCATCGTGTTTTACGATACGGAGCGGCCGTCAAGCCCTAATCTCTCTCGGGAGGGCTGATCCGGAGTCCGTTCGGGGCTCCGGAGAGGGGAATCCATCGCCATCGTCATCATCAATCTTCCTCCATCATCAATTTAATGATGCTCACCACCGTGCGTGAGTAATTCCATCATAGGCTTGCTGGACGGTGATGGGTTGGATGAGATTTATCATGTAATCGAGTTAGTTTTGTTAGGGTTTGATCCTAGTATCCACTATGTTCTGAGATTGATATTGCTATGACTTTGTTATGCTTAATGCTTGTCACTAGGGCCCGAGTGCCATGATTTCAGATCTGAACCTATTATGTTTTCATGAATATATGTGAGTTCCTGATCCTATCTTGCAAGTCTATAGTCACCTATTATGTGTTATGATCCGTTAACCCTGAAGTGACAATAATCGGGATACTTACCGATGAGGACCGTAGTTTAAGGAGTTCATGTATTCACTATGTGTTAATTCTTTAGTCTAGTACTCTATTAAAAGGAGGCCTTAATATCCCTTAGTTTCCAATAGGACCCCGCTGCCACGGGAGGGTAGGACAAAAGATGTCATGCAAGTTCTTTTTCATAAGCACGTATGACTATATTCGAAATACATGCCTACATTACATTGATGAGCTGGAGCTAGTTCTGTATCACCCTATGTTATAACTGTTGCATGATTGATCGCATCTGACATAATTATCCATCACTGATCCATTGCCTACGAGCTTTTCATATATTGTTCTTCGCTTATTTACTTTTCCATTGCTATTGTTACAATCACTATAAAACCAAAAAATATTACTTTTGTTATCGCTACCACTACTATCATATTACTTTGTTACTAAATACTTCACTGTAGATATTAAGTTTCCAGGTGTGGTTGAATTGACAACTCGGCTGCTAATACTTGAGAATTTTCTTTGGCTCCCCTTGTGTCGAATCAATAAATTTGGGTTGAATACTCTACCCTCGAAAACTGTTGCGATCCCCTATACTTGTGGGTTATCAAGACTTTTCTGGCGCTGTTGCCGGGGAGCATAGCTCTATTCTTTGAGTCACTTGGGATTTATATTTGCTGATCACTATGAAGAACTTGAAAGATCAAAGAACCAAGATTTTTCCCTCAACTACGAGGGGAGGTAAGGAATTGCCATCTAGCTCTGCACTTGATTCACCTTTTGTTTTGAGTAAACTTGTGACACCTACTCCTGCTATTCATTCTGATATGTCGCATGTTATTAATGATGCCACTTCTGCTTTGTATGATACTTATGATGAAACTACTTCTATGCTTGATAATACTGTGCCACTAGGTGAATTTCTTGATGAACAACTTGCTAGGGTTAGAGAGAATGAAATTATTGAAACTGATAATATTGATGAAAGTGATGATGAAGATTCTCCCCTTAGATACGAATTGCTTATTGTTCCTGAGGGTTATGTTATGGATGAAGAAACTGCTAGAGACTTATTAGCTTGCAATGACAGATCTGATCTTAAGAAATTATTAGTTAAACTTAAAGAAAAGTCTTTTAATGCTATAATGAAATATGACCCTTCTTTTGCTACTTCACCTATCTTTATTATTGATAAGGATTATGATTTCTCTGTCGATCCTCAGTTAACTACCCTGGTTGAATCTGATCCTTTTTATGGCTATGAATCTGAAACTGTTGTGGCACATCTTACTAAATTAAATGATATAGCCACCCTATTCACTAATGATGAGAAAACTCGCTATTACTTTATCCTTAAGTTGTTTCCATTCTCATTAAAGGGTGATTCTAAAACATGGTTTAATTCTCTTGATCCTGGTTGTGTGCGTAGTCCCCAGGATATGATTTATTACTTCTCTACTAAATATTTCCCCGCTCATAAGAAACAAGCTGCCTTAAGGGAAATATATAATTTTGTGCAAATTGAAGAAGAGAGTCTCCCACAAGCTTGGGGGAGGCTTCTCCAATTACTTAATGCTTTGCCTGATCATCCTCTCAAGAAAAATAAAATATTTGATGTCTTTTATAATTGACTAACCGATGCTTCCAGAGACCACCTGGATAGTTGTGCTGGTTGTGTTTTGAGGGAAAGAACTGTTGATCAAGCTGAATTGATATTGAATAATATGTTGAGTAATGAAAATTATTGGACACTTCCTGAACCAACTCCTAAGACAACTCCGAAGAAAAGGGGCATTCTATTTCTCAGTCCTGAAGATATGCAAGAGGCAAAGAAATCTATGAACGAAAAAGGTATTAAAGCTGAAGATGTTAAGAATTTACCACCTATTGAAGAAATACATGGTCTTGATAACCTGACACGGGTAGTAAAGGTAAATTCTCTCTATAGATTTGATGAAGGTGATATCCCTCGTTATAAGTCTGCTAGCCAATGCTTAGATGAGTTTGATAATTTTATTGTTAAACAAGAAAACTTCAATGCTTATGTTGGTAGACAATTGAACCACAATGCTGATATGCTTGAACACTAGAGTGATTATATGTCTAGAGTTAAAGGTGAACTTAAACTTATTAGTAAACATGCTTCTATGGCCACCACTCAAGTAGAACAAGTACTTAAGGCTCAGAATGATTTGCTCAATGAATTGAATAATAAGAAAAATGATAATGCTGTTAGAGTTATGACTAGAGGGGGTAAAATGACTTAGGAACCTTTGTATCCTGAGGGCCACCCTAAGAGAATTGAGCAAGATTCTCAGAGAACTAATGTTGATGCACCTAGTTCTTCTAAAAGGAAGAAAAATAAAAATGGTAGGACTTTGCATGCTTCTAGTGAACCTGTTATAGACACACCTGAGAATCCCAATGATATTTCTATTTCTGATGCTGAGACACAATCTGGTAATGAACATGAACATAGTGATAATGTTAATGATGATGTTCATGTTGATGCTCAACCTAGTAATGACAATGGTGTAGAGATTGCTGTAGTTGATCTTCATAACCCACAATCAAAGAATCAACATTATGATAAGAGAGACTTTGTTGCTAGGAAGCACGGTAAAGAAAGAGAACCATGGGTTCAGAAACCGATGCCTTTTCCTCCTAAACCATCCAAGAAAAAAGATGATGAGGATTTTGAGCGCTTTGCTGAAATGATTAGACCTATCTTTTGCGTATGTCTTTGGCTGATATGCTTGAACACTAGAGTGATTATATGTCTAGAGTTAAAGGTGAACTTAAACTTATTAGTAAACATCCTTCTATGGTTACCACTCAACTAGAACAAGTACTTAAAGCTCAGAATGATTTGCTCAATGAATTGAATAGTAAGAAAAAAATGATAATGCTGTTAGAGTTATGACTAGAGGTGGAAAAATGACTCAGGAACCCTTGTATCCGTAGGGCCATCCTAAGAGAATTGAGCAAGATTCTCAGAGAAATAATATTGATGTCCCTGGTCCTTCTAAAAGGAAGAGAAAGAAAAATGATAGGACTTTGCATGCTTCTAGTGAACCTGTTGTTGACACACCTGAGAATCCTAATGATATCTCTATTTCTGATGCTGAAACACAATCTGGTAATGAGCATGAACCTAGTGATAATGCTAATAATGATGTTCATGTTGATGCTCAACCTAGTAATGACAATGAAGTAGAGATTGAACCTGTTGTTGATCTTGATAACCCACAATCAAAGAATCAGCGTTATGATAAGAGATACTTTGTTGCTAAGAAGCACGGTAAGGAAAGAGAACCATGGCTTCAGAAACCCATGCCTATTCCTCCTGAACCATCCAAGAAAAAGGATGATGAGGATTTTGAGCGCTTTCCTGAAATGATTAGACCTATCTTTTTGCGTATGCATTTGACTGATATGCTCAAAATGAATCCTTATGCTAAGTACATGAAAGATATTGTTACTAATAAAAGAAAGATACCGAATGCTGAAATTTCCACCATGCTTGCTAATTATACTTTTAAGGGTGGAATACCTAAGAAACTTGGAGATCCAGGAGTACCAACTATACCATGCTCCATTAAAAGAAACTATGTTAAAACTGCTTTATGTGATCTTGGAGCCGGTGTTATTGTTATGCCTCTCTCTTTATATCGTAAACTTGATTTGAATAAATTGACACCTACTGAAATATCTTTGCAAATGGCTGATAAATCAACTGCTATACCTGTCGGTATTTGTGAGGACGTGCCTGTTGTGGTTGCAAATGTTACTATTTTAACAGACTTTGTTATTCTTGATATTCCCGAGGACGATAGTATGTCGATTATCCTTGGTAGACCCTTTTTTGAATACTGCAGGGGTTGTTATTGATTGCAACAAAGGCAATGTCACTTTTCATGTTAATGGTAATGAGCATATTGTACACTTTCCGAGGAAACAACCTCAAGTCCACAGTATCAATTCTATTGGAAAATTTTCAACAATTACTATTGGAGGTTTTGAATTTCCTCTTCCTACTGTCAAGAATAAATATGATATTCTTATTGTTGGGGATGTGCATATCCCCGTTGAGGTAACCTAGTGTTATTCGAAATTTCTCTGGTTTCATGCGATTCGGAATGAGTTTGTTAACAAGACTTGATCAACCTTGTTAGTGGATTCCTTTTGATGAGCATGAGATGGATGAAGTTAGAAAGCACAACCTTCTGTACCCTCCTTTTACTTTCTGTTATTTATCTTAAATAAAGCAAAAAATAGTATTTTTCTGTCTATTTTCTGAATTATCCTTGCAATAAAAAATACCCTGAAAATAAAAGTTCTCCAAATGCCCTGAAAATGAAATATGATTTTCTCTAGAATATTTGAGGATTTTAGGCACTAAGAACACAGCAGGGGGAGTAGCCACGTGCCCACGAGGGTGGAGGGCGCACCCACCCCCTAGGCGTGCCCCCTGCCTTGTGGACCCCACGTGGGTCCCCTCCACTTATCCTTGCACCCACACACTTCGTCTTGCTCCAGAAAAAAATCATCCACCAGCTCAAACCCGAGTTCTAGCTCATCTTGCTGCCATTTCGATCTCCTTGCTCAAAGCTCCATTCACAAAACTGCTTTTGGGGATTGTTTTTTGGTATGTGACTCCTCCAATGGTCCAATTAGTCTTTGTTCTAGTGCTTTATTTATTGCAAAGTTTTGCTGCTTAGGTGGCCCTGTTCTTAAGCTTGCACGTCAAATTTATGTGGTCAAAAGTAGTTCTAATGCATGATATGGCCTCTAGGCACTTGTAGGAGTAGTTGCTATCAATTTTGTTGAGTTTGGTTCACTTTTATTTTAAGTTACTAAATTTTAAAAAAAATCAGAAAAAGATGAAGAGATTCTTGAGGGGCTCATCGAGCCAAAGTTCTAAGAATAAGCAAAGTGAATAAAACAAGAAGCCCAAGTATAATCTCCCTCGTACTGGGGAGGTTCGGCCGTGCGAATGGCCTTGTGATGAGTTCTTGAAAGAGGCCGGGATTTATGAAGATTTTTATTATTTGGCTGAGAATGCAGGCCTCACCGACTTCCTCCACGACCAGCACGAACAGTATCTCTTACTCACCAATATTTTTGTGCAAAATTTTCATTTCCATGCTAGGAGATCACCACCTTTGATGGAATTTTATTTATATGATGAGCATAAGGAGATGTCACTTTACGATTTTTGTCGGGTTTGTAGGATACCCTTTGAGGGCAGCATAGAGGAACCACATCGTAATGATGTGGAGGGATTTATTGATGCAATCGATGTAGGGGAAATGAGGAAAGTTTCCGATGCAAGAATCACTAGCATACATTTTCCTGTTCTATGTTACTTTGCAATATTTTCTAGTAGATGCTTAATTGGTCGCGGGAACTATGGAAATCTCAGTGCCCCTGATATTGTCATTTTGCGCCATGCTTTGTTTCGTGATACCACTTTTAGTTTAGGCGCTATTGTTGCTAAACGGTTAAATATGAACCGTACAAAGGGTCCCGTCTTGGGAGGCATCTTCGCCTCGCGCCTAGATGCACACTTTAACATACCTATTAGGCATTATGAGAAAGAGGAAAAGTTGCTGCCTCATGTTTTTCTAGATTATAAGATCATGGTAGCACATGATTTTATTGTTAAGCATAAGAAGAAGATGCTTAACTATAGACTAATATTTGATAAGAAGCACTTTGAGACTATCACCCTGCCCGCTCCCTCTTTGTTCAACATATTTTCAGGCATGTACCTTGTTTCGCCGGAAGCCATTCAGGCATACCAGAGCCTGACATCAGCTCCAGAGCCGGAGCCACAATCTGATCCTAACCGTCAGTCTGTTTATCAGTGGGAACCGAAGGAGATTGCCAACCAGTGGCACCCCGAAGACCCTTCTCAGTACACCGGAGAGGGCAGTTTTGATCCATGGGCATAGACCAACTTAGGCCAAAAGCCTAAACTTGGGGGAGTATGTATTTCTCACCGACATTACATTCATGTTCAAACACTCATTCCAATGGTCGGTGCTCATACTTTTTCATTGTATCATCCATGCTAGTTTATTTTCTATTTTTAATCTTTCTTCTTGTGTGTTTGAAAAACCTTAGGAAAAACCAAAAAAATTAGTTGTAGCTTTTAGCTAGTTTACTTTCCATGCCCTGTAGTAGTAGTAATTAAAAACAAAACCCAAAAAGATTTCTTGTTCTTCTTTTGCTTATTGGGAGCCTTCCCGCGTAAATAGTTTTATTCCTTTTCTTGTTCTTTGGGGGTCGAGAGGAGAAGACCTTGATGAAAATGTTGACTGACTCTCATTTGCATTATTGTTGATCTAACAAAGAGCCCATATTACCTTGTCTTCTCTCTTGAGTGGAATGCTTGTAGATTCCAGCTTAGTCCAATGCACATGCACTATTATTATTATCCACACTATTCAGTCGTGCAAGTGAAAGGCAATAATGACTATATATGATGAACTGATTGAGATGAGGAAAGCTGGTATGAACTCGACTTCTCTTGTTTTTGTAAATATGATTAGTTCATCGTTCCTGATTCAGCCTATTATGAATGAAACATGTTTGCAGTGACAATTAGAGATTATAGTTGCTTATGCCATGCTTAATTTGCCAGGAGTTTATAATGGTTTACCTTGCGTGCCAACATGCTATTAAAATGGTTGTGATGTGGTATGATAGGGTGGTATCCTCCTTTGAATGATTCTAGTGGCTTGACTTGGCACATGTTCACGCATGTAGTTGAAACAAAATCAACATAGCCTCCATGATATTTATGTTCATGGTGAATTATATCCTACTCATGCTTGCTTTCGATGTTGATTAATTTTAATGCATGTTCACGACTGTTGTCGCTCTCTAGCTGGTTGGTTCCCAGTCTCTTTCTAGCCTTCACTTTTACTAAGCGGGAATACTGCTTGTGCATCCAACTCCATAAACCCCAAAGTTATTCTGTATGAGTCCACCATACCTGCCCATATACGTTATCTACCTGCCATTCCAAGTAAATTTGTATGTGCCAAACTCTAAACCTTCAAATAAACATTCTGTTTTGTATGCTCGAATAGCTCATGTATCAACTAGGGCTGTCTGTATCTTCCATTCTAGGTGGTTTATTCTCAAGAGGAGTGGACTCCGCTCCTCACCCATGAGAAAATGGCTGGTCACCAGGATGCCCAGTCCCATGCTCAAATCAAATCAAAATAATTGCAAACAAAACTCCCCTAGGATTGTTGGTAGTTGGAGGCACCCGTTGTTTCGGTCAAGCCATGGATTGATGCTTGTTGGTGGTGGGGGAGTATAAACTTTACCATTCTGCTTGGGAACCGCCTATAATGTGTGTAGCATGGAAGATATCAAGATCTCTCGGTTGTTATGTTGACAATGAAAGTATACCGCTCAAAATATTATTCATCTCTATTTCAAAATCGAGCTCTGGCACCTATACAAATCCATGCTTCCCTCTGCGAAGGGCCTATCCATTTACTTTTATGTTGAGTCATCATCCTCTTATTAAAAAGCACCAGTTGGAGAGCACCGCTATCATTTGCATGTATTATTGTTAGTTTACATTGAGTATGACTTGACTGGATCTCTTTTACCATGAATTACAATTTCCAGTCAGCCCTTGATCTTCAGGGGTGCTCTACATTTATGTTTTGCGATCCCAGAAAGGGCTAGCGAGATACCATCTTTTTATATCATATTATGATTGTTTTGATAAAGTGTTGTCATCCGAGATTTATTATTATTGCTCACTAGTTGATTACGCCATTGATATGAGTAAACATGAGACCTAAATGTTATTGTGAATATGGTTAGTTCACAATCTTTCTGAAAACTTGAATGCTGGCTTTAAATATTTGCAACAAAAAGAGAAAACAAATTTTGGAAAAGTCTTTATTGATCACTTTCAGTTTATCAACTGAATTGCTTGAGGACAAGCAAAGGTTTAAGCTTGGGGGAGTTGATACGTCTCCGTCATATCTACTTTTCCAAACACTTTTTCCCTTGTTTTGGACTCTAACTTGCATGATTTGAATGGAACTAACCCGTACTGACGCTGTTTTCAGCAGAATTGCCATTGTGCAAAAATAAAAGTTCTCGGAATGACCTGAAAATCAGTGGAGATTATTTTTGGAATATATAAAAAATACTAGCAGAAGAATCCACGTCAGGGGGCCCACACCCTGTCCACGAGGGTGGGAGGTGCGCCTACCCCCCTGGACACGCCCCCTGCCTCGTGGGCCCCCTGATGCTCCATTGACGTCCATCTTGACTCCATATATTCGTGTTCAAAAAAAGGGCAACCTGGTGCATGTAGCTCCCGCTTGCGTAGGGTCCAGGGAAGGGTCCGACCACTTTGGGTCTATAGTACGCAGCCTTTCCCTACATTTCTGTAAGAGGCTGTTTCCAGGACTTGAACCCATGACCTCATGGTCACAAGGCAGTAGCTTTACCACTGCGCCAAGGCTCGTGTTCGGGGAGAAAAAAATAAGAGAGAAGGATTCACCGTGTTTTACGATACGGAGCCGCCGCCAAGCCCTAATCTCTCTCGGGAGGGCTGATCTGGAGTCCGTTCGAGGCTCCGGAGAGGGAAATCCGTCGCTATCATCATCATCAACCTTCCTCCATCACCAATTTCATGATGCTCACCGCCATGCGTGAGTAATTCCATCGTAGGCTTGCTGGACGGTGGTGGGTTGGATGAGATTTATCATATAATCGAGTTAGTTTTGTTAGGGTTTGATCCCTAGTATCCACTATGTTCTAAGATTGATGTTGCTATGACTTTGCTATGCTTAATGCTTGTCACTAGGGCCCGAGTGCCATGATTTCATATCTGAACCTATTATGTTTTCATGAATATATGTGAGTTCTTGATCCTATCTTGCAAGTCTACAGTCACCTAATATGTCCCTTAGTTTCCAATAGGACCCCGCTGCCACGGGAGGGTAGGCCAAAAGATTTCATGCAAGTTCTTTTCCATACACTACTGGAATCTGGCAATTTGCCGTCTTCCACCTCTTTGCCGCCTGCCGGCTGACGGCGAAGAGCCTCTTTGCCGTCCGCTCCCACAAAGCGGACGGCAAAGAAAGTGCGGATGGCAAAAAGTCTATTTGCCGTCCGCTGCTTCTTTGCCATCAGCCAGCTAACGTCAAAGAGTTAGAAGGCAAACGGCAAAGGGCCGGGTGGGCCCCATAGGGCACGGCATGGCTAGGTCAGGTTCTTTGCCATCCGCCGGCGGACGGCAAACAGGAGACGTGGGTCATCCCTAAACGGTCGCCCTCTTTGCCGTCTGCTAGCAGACGGCAAAGAAGGCTCACTGATACGTCTCCAACGTATCTATAATTTTTGATTGCTCCAGGCTATATTATCTACTATTTTGGACTATATTGGGCTCTATTTTCCACTTTTATATTATTTTTGGGACTAACCTATTAACCGGAGGTCCAGCCCAGAATTGCTGTTTTTTCGCCTATTTCAGTGTTTTGGAATATCAAACGGAGTCCAAACGGAATAAAATCTTCGGGAACGTGATTTTCTCACCGAACATGATCCAGGAGACTTGGACCCTGCTCCAAGGAACAAAAGATGCAGTCACGAGGGTGGGGGCGCGCCCCCCTAGGGCGCGCCCCCCCTGCCTCGTGGACCCCTCGTTGCTCCTCCGGCGTACTTCTTCCTCCTATATATACACATGTACCCCCAAACGATCAGAACAGGAGCCAAAAACCTAATTCCACCGCTGCAACTTTCTGTATCCATGAGATCCCATCTTGGGGCCTGTTCCAGAGCTCCACCGGAAGAGGGCCGTCATCACGGAGGGCTTCTACATCATCCTAGCCCCTCCGATGAAGTGTGAGTAGTTTACCTCAGACCTTCGGGTCCATAGTTAGTAGCTAGATGGCTTCTTCTCTCTCTTTGAATCTCAATACAAAGTTCTCCCCCTCTCTTGTGGATATCTATTCGATGTAATCTTCTTTTTGCGGTGTGTTTGTTGAGACCGATGAATTGTGGGTTTATGATCAAGTCTATCTATGAATAATATTTGAATCTTCTCTGAATTCTTTTATGTATGATTTGTTATCTTTGCAAGTCTCTTCGAATTATCCGTTTGGTTTGGCCAACTAGATTGGTAGTTCTTGCCATGGGAGAAGTGCTTAGCTTTGGGTTCGATCTTGTGGATATCCTCGCTTTTATGCCTAGCTAGGGGCGTTAAACGATAGCGCTTGTTGGGAGGCAACCCAATTTTATTTTTATTCCTTGCTTTTTGCTCCTGTTAGTAATAAATAAATTATTTAGCCTCCGTTTTGGTTGTGTTTTTTTGTGTTTAATTAGTGTTTGTGCCAAGTAGAACCGTTGGGAAGACTTGGGGAAAGTCTTGTTGAACTTGCTGTAAAAAACAGAAACTTTAGCGCTCACGAGAACTGCTGTCATTTTTATTTGAAGAGTGATATTTAGTTAATTATTTTTGAAGATGATTAATAGATAAATTCCTCACGTCCAGAAATTTATTTTATAATTTTTGGGGTTCCAGATCTTGCGCTAGCTACAGATTACTACAGACTGTTCTGTTTTTGACAGATTCTGTTTTTCGTGTGTTGTTTGCTTATTTTGATGAATCTATGGCTAGTAAAATAGTTTATAATCCATAGGGAAGTTGTAATACAGTAGGTTTAACACCAATATAAATAAATAATGAGTTTATTACAGTACCTTTAAGTGGTCTTTTGTTTTCTTTCGCTAACGGAGCTCATGATTTTTCTATTTTGAGTTTTGTGTTGTGAAGTTTTCAAGTTTTGGGTGAATTCTTTTGATGGATCATGGAACAAGGAGTGGCAAGAGCCTAAGCTTGGGGATGCCCATGGCACCCCCAAGATAATCCAAGGACACCAAAAAGTCAAAGCTTGGGGATGCCCCGGAAGGCATCCCCTCTTTCATCCACTTCCATCGGTAATTTACTTGGAGCTATATTTTTATTCACCAACATGATATGTGTTTTTCTTGGAGCGTCTTGTATTATTTGTGTCTTTGTGTCTTAGTATTCCACAATCATCTTTGCTGTACACACATTTTGAGAGAGCTATACATGAATTAAAATTTGATAGAATACTCTATGTGCTTCACTTATATCTTTTGAGCTAAGTAGTTTTGCTCTATGTGCTTCACTTATATCTTTTGAGCTAAGTAGTTTTTGCTCTATGTGCTTCACTTATATCTTTTGAGCTAAGTAGTTTTGCTCTATGTGCTTCACTTATATCTTTTGAGCTAGATAATTTTGCTCTATGTGCTTCACTTATATCTTTTGAGCTAGATAATTTTGCTCTATGTGCTTCACTTATATCTTTGAGCATTATAATTTTGCTCTATGTGCTTCACTTATATCTTTTGAGCTAGATAATTTTGCTCTATGTGCTTCACTTATATCTTTTGAGCATTATAATTTTGCTCTATGTGCTTCACTTAGATCTTTTAGAGCACGGTGGTGGATTCGTTTTAAAGAAACTATTGATCTCTCATGATTCACTTAAATTATTTTGAGAGTCTCTTAATAGCATGGTAATTTGCTTAATAATAATATGCTTGGTATTCAAGATTTGTGAAACTTTCTTTTGAGTGTGTTGAATACTAAGAAAAGATTGAAGCATGATAATTGTTTTGAGATATGGAGGTGATAATATTAAAGTCATGCTAGTTGAGTAGTTGTGAATTTAAAGAATACTTGTGTTAGAGTTTGTGATTCCCGTAGCATGCACGTATGGTGAACCGTTATGTAACGAAGTTGGAGCATGATTTGTTTATTGATTGTCTTCCTTATGAGTGGCGATCGGGGACGAGCGACGGTCTTTTCCTACCAATCTATCCCCCTAGGAGCATGCGCGTAATACTTTGCTTTGATAACTTCTAGATTTTCGCAATAATTATATGAGTTCTTTATGACTAATGTTGAGTCCATGGATTATACGCACTCTCACCCTTCCACCTTTGCTAGCCTCTCTAATACCGCGCACCTTTCGCCGGTATCATACACCTACCATATACCTTCCTCAAAACAGCCACCATACCTACCTATTATGGAATTTCCATAGCCATTTCGAGATATATTGCCATGCAACTTTCCACCATCTAGTTCATCATGACACATTCATCATTGTCATATTGCTTAGCATGATCATGTAGTTGACATAGTATTTGTGGCAAAGCCACCGTCCATAATTTCTTCATACTTGTCACTCTTGATTCATTGCATATCCCGGTACACCGCCGGAGGCATCCATATAGAGTCATACTTTGTTTTAGAATCGAGTTGTAATCATTGAGTTGTAAATAAATAGAAGTGTGATGATCATCATTCACTAGAGCATTGTCCCAATAAAAAAGGAGAAAGGCCAAAGAAAAAAAAGAAGGCCCAAAAAAAGAAAATAAATAAAAATGGGCAATGCTACTATCCTTTTTCCACACTTGTGCTTCAAAGTAGCACCATGATATAGCAAGTCTCATATATTGTGCTTCAAAGTAGCACCATGTTCTTCATATCGAGAGTCTCATATGTTGTCACTTTCATATACTAGTGGGAATTTTACATTATAGAACTTGGTTTGTATATTCCAATGATGGGCTTCCTCAAAATTGCCCTAAGTCTTCGTGAGCAAGCAAGTTGGATGCACACCCACTTAGTTTCTTGTTGAGCTTTCATACATTTATAGCTCTAGTGCATCCGTTGCATGGCAATCCCTACTCACTCACATTGATATCTATTGATGGGCATCTCCATAGCCCGTTGATACGCCTAGTTGATGTGAGACCATCTTCTCCTTTTTGTCTTCTCCACAACCACCATTCTATTCCACCTATAGTGCTATATCCATGGCTCACGCTCATGTATTGCATGAAGATTGAAAAAGTTTTGAAAAAGTTAGAGTATGAAATAATTGCTTGGCTTGTCATCGGGGTTGTGCATGATTTAAATACTTTGTGTGGTGAAGTTGGAGCATAGCTAGACTATATGATTTTGTAGGGATAACTCTCTTTGGCCATGTTATTTTGAGAAGACATAATTGCTTTGTTAGTATGCTTGAAGTATTATTATTTTTATGTCAATATAAACTTTTCTCTTGAATCTTTCTAATCTGAATATTCATACCACAATTAAGAAGATTTGCATTGAAATTATGCCAAGTAGCACTCCGCATCAAAAATTCTCTTTTTATCATTTACCTACTCGAGGACGAGCAGGAATTAAGCTTGGGGATGCCTGATACGTCTCCAACGTATCTATAATTATTGATTGCTCCATGCTATATTATCTACTGTTTTGGACTATATTGGGCTCTATTTTCCACTTTTATATTATTTTTGGGACTAACCTATTAACCGGAGGCCCGGCCTAGAATTGTTGTTTTTTGCCTATTTCAGTGTTTCGGAATATCAAACGGAGTCCAAACGGAATAAAATCTTCGGGAACGTGATTTTCTCACCGAACGTGATCCAGGAGACTTGGACCCTGCTCCAAGGAACAAAAGAGGCGGTCACGAGGGTGGGGGCGCGCCCCCTGCCTTGTGGGCCCCTCGTTGCTCCTCCGGCGTACTTCTTCCTCCTATATATACACACGTACCCCCAAACGATCAGAACAGGAGCCAAAAACCTAATTCCACCGCCGCAACTTTTTGTATCCACGAGATCCCATCTTGGGGCCTATTCCGGAGCTCCGCCGGAAGAGGGCCGTCATCACGGAGGGCTTCTACATCATTCTAGCCCCTCCGATGAAGTGTGAGTAGTTTACCTCAGACCTTCGGGTCCATAGTTAGTAGCTAGATGGCTTCTTCTCTCTCTTTGAATCTCAATACAAAGTTCTCCCCCTCTCTTGTGGAGATCTACTCGATGTAATCTTCTTTTTGCGGTGTGTTTGTTGAGACCAATGAATTGTGGGTTTATGATCAAGTCTATCTATGAATAATATTTGAATGTTCTCTGAATTCTTTTATGTATGATTGATTATCTTTGCAAGTCTCTTCGAATTATCCGTTTGGTTTGGCCAACTAGATTGGTAGTTCTTGCCATGGGAGAAGTGCTTAGCTTTGGGTTCGATCTTGCGGTGTCCTTACCCAGTGACAGAAGGGGTGGCAAGGCACATATTGTATCATTGCCATCGAGGATAACAAGATGGGGTTTATTTCATATTGCATGAATTTATCTCTCTACATCATGTCATCTTGCTTAAGGTGTTACTCTGTTTTTAACTTAATACTCTAGATGCATGCTGGATAGCGGTCGATGAGTGGAGTAATAGTAGTAGATGCAGAATTGTTTCGATCCACTTGTCACGGACGTGATGCCTATATACATGATCATGCCTAGATATTCTCATAACTATGCTCAATTCTGTCAATTGCTCAACAGTAATTTGTTCACCCACCGTAGAATACTTATGCTCTTAAGAGAAGCCACTAGTGAAACCTATGGCCCCCGGGTCTATTCTCATCATATCAATCTCCATCACTTTAATCTTGTTTTGCTTTTTACTTTGCCTTTACTTTTTTACTTTGCATCTTTATACCAAAAATACCAAAATATTATATGTATCAGATCTCACTCTCATAAGTGACCGTGAAGGGATTGACAACCCCTAGTCGCGTTGGTTGCGAGTAGCTATCTCTTTGTGCAGGTACGTGGGACTTGAGCGTGGGATCCTACTGGATTGATACCTTGGTTCTCAAAAACTGAGGAAAATACTTACGCTACTCTGCTGCATCATCCCTTCCTCTTCGGGGAAAACCAACGCAAGCTCAAGACGTAGCACCCACTTAACGGGCCGAGCCGTCTCCCCCCCTCTCTCTTTCTCTGTCTCCCTCCCGCGCGCCCACCTCTCTCCTCCCCCGCCCCCGCC
>NC_041382.1:500681175-500702884 GCF_002162155.2 Triticum dicoccoides | reverse complement strand
CCCTCCTCCCCGCGACCCTGTGCCGCCCCGCCCCACCGGCTGACCACGCCCTCCACCGGCGCCTGCAGGTTTGTTCTTCCCCCTTTTTTTAGTTTAGTTTTTTTAGTTTATTTTAGTTTAGTTTCTGTTTTAGTTTTAGTTTTAGTTTAGTTTTATTTTCAGTTTAGTTTTAGTTTAGTTTATTTTAGAGTAGAAGGAGGAGGAGGAGGAGGAGGAGGGAGGAAGAGGAGGAGGGAGAAGAATAAAGAATAAGAAGAAGAAGAAGAAGAAGAAGAAGAAGAAGAAGAAAAAGAAGAAGAAGAAGAAGAAGAAGAAGAAGAAGGAAATGAAAAAAGAGGGCGTCTGGGGACGAGCGGGTTAGGGGTTCCTCGGTGTCAATGGAACCCTAAATAGAAAGTATCGTCGGTGCGAGTTACATGTGGCTGTCAGTGTCGAATACTTGCTATTTAGGGTTCCATCGATGCCAAGGACCCCCTAACCCGCTCATCCTGTTGTAAAATTTTAGTTAGGTCGATGGAAGAAACAAAATTGCTATGTTATTCATCTTTCGATTCAAATGTGCAGTTATTTCATCGCTGCGAGGGTCTGGTGTTCGACGAGCTCTGCCCCTGTGTTCGTTGGTGAGCACAAATGACATCTGCTCCTCCCCCCTTCATTTGCTCTGTTCCGATCTTCGTGCCGATGAAACTTGCTAGCTATAGGTGTCAATCATCAGTATGCGTAACCACTATGCGTCTCCCGTTCGGAAGGGTTACATCTATAAATATGCATGCATTTGCATATTTATAATCGTGATTCTTTTGAATTGTCCAACGTTATCCCTGGACAGGCCGAGTATGTGTAGATTGGGTTCGTTTTCCCATATGCTCTGCTCCGGATCCGATGCAGAATTTCGCCAGTGCCTCCCTGTTGTTCTCTGGGTACACATCCTCTCTGCTTATTGCTGAGACGTGTATCAGGAGAACAGCGGGGAGGTGCTGCCGAAATTTTGCGTCAGATCCGGAGCAGAGCATGGGAAAACGAACCCAATCTACACATATTCGGGTAGGATTAGGCCCTATCTTTACCTATTAGCGTGTAGGTTGCATGGACATAATAAAACTGACAAACTCCATTAACTGATGGATATGCATGGTTTGCTTAATTATGTATATATTTCTTGTGTGTCCAGTAGGAAGTTAATATGAGTGATCATGCATGGATGTACATCGGTTACACTAGTCAGAAAGTTTGGACCGAGGAATGGTTAACAAAAACCAAGGGGTTTGTTAGAGCCGCATTTGCAAATGGCCAGGAATTAAGCCGGTGCCCCTGTGCCCGTTGCGACAACTATAAAAAGTGGGACGAGCTTGAAATGAGTAAAGACCTGCAGAACTTTGGTTTTACGCATGGTTACACGGTCTGGACATTACATGGTGAGTATGCCCAACGTGCCAGAGCCGAGGTGGTTCGTCGTTGCACCGACGAGCATTGTACTGGGACTGCAGACATGGTGCCAGACTTTGACGATGCTCGGGACTCGGACGAGGAGATGGAGGAATCTGCAAAGGCCTTCACTGAAATGTTTGAGTCCTCAAAACATCCTCTCCACGAGCACACGGAGCTTTGTCAACTGGATGCCATCTCAGAAATATTGGCTCTGAATGCTCAATTCAACTTGGGCAGAGAATGCTACGATGCGATGATGACAGTATTCATACGATTTCTACCCAAAGGCCATGTGCTACCTCCAAACCTGTACCAGTCAGACAAAATCCTCCATGCTCTTAAGATGCCCTGTGAGAAGATACATGCCTGTGAGAAAGGATGTGTCTTATTTAGGCTTCAGTATGAGGACTTGAACTATTGTCCCATTTGCAATTCTTCTAGGTATGTTGTGGTAGACAACGGTATGGGTGAGAAGATGCAGACCAAAATACCCGTTAATGTTCTTCGATATATGCCAATCATACCAAGACTTCAACGTCTTTTCATGGTCGAAGAGACGGCTAGACAGATGACATGGCACAAAACGGGCAAAAGAACCGAACTAGATGCAGATGGGAATGTGATGATGGTGCACACCTCAGATGGTGAAGCGTGGAAGCGCTTCGATGCATTACATAAGGAAAAAAGGCAGATCCAAGGCATCCTCGAGTTGCTGTCAGCACAGATAGGTTCAGTGTGTTTGGTTAGATGGCAACCGCATACAGCTGTTGGCCCGTGTTTGTCATTCAACTCAATCTCCCCCCGGGCAGATTATGCAAAGAAATAACATTTTCCTGACGTTGATAATTCCAGGGCTCAACTATCTGGGGAAGAATATGGATGTGTACATGCAACCGCTTAAGGATGAATTGCAAGAAGCTTGGGATAATGGGTTCAAGACATACGACGCCTTTAGCAAAGAGAACTTCATAATGCGTGCCTGGTACATGTACTCGGCGCATGACTTGCCGGCGTATGCGCTATTTGTTGGCTGGTGTGTGCATGGAAGGTTCCCGTGCCCCACATGCAAGGGAGCTCTTGAGTTTCATTGGCTGACGGCAGGGCGCAAGTATAGTTTCTTTGACTTGCATAGAACATTTGTACATCCTGGCCATAAGTTCAGGAAAGACAAGAAGAACTTCATCAAAGGTAGAGTTGTCAAACACTCTGCGCCACCTGCGTTGACAGGCCAACAGACTCTAGATCAGTTAAACGCTCTTGAGCCAGATCCAGAGCGTCCAGGGTATTTCAAGGGGTATAATAAGGAACACGCATGGACTCACAAGACATGCTTCTGGGATCTGCCTTACTTCAAAGACCTCATTTGCCCACACAACATCGACGTGATGCACACTGAAAAGAATATCGCCGAAGCCATTTTTGGTACATTGTTCGGCATAGAGGGGAAATCAAAGGATAATACTAAGGCTAGAGTCGATCAAGAGGAGCTATGTGATAGACCGTTACAAAACATGAAAGAACCAAAAGGAAAGGGGAACTGGACGAAGCGAAAGGCATGGTTCAATCTTGGAAGGCCAGCTATGAAGGAAATTATTTTGTGGGTGAAAATGCAGTTGATGTTCCCCGATGGGTATGCAACAAATCTAAAGAGGGGAGCGAGTCTTCAAAAGTTGAAAAAATTTGGTCTAAAAAGTCATGATTGGCACATATGGATCGAGCGGATAATGCCAGTGATGTTGCGTGGCTTCATCCCTGAGGATGAATGGCTAGTACTGGTAGAGCTAAGCTATTTCTTCTGTGTTCTTTGTGCGAAAGTACTATCGCCTGGCCTCCTAGAAGAAATGGAACAGTTGGCGCCGGAGTTGATCTGCAAGTTAGAGATGATCTTTTCGCCAAGCTTCTTTAATCCAATGCAACACTTGATTTTGTATCTCCCAACCGAGGCATGATTGGGGGGGGGGGGCCCGTGCAAAATCGTTGCTGTCGGGGATATACCCCGCGGTATTATCCGACCGGAGTTATAACCCGGTTGGGACTTAGTAAACCGGCTGACAGTTAAGACAGATGGCTAAGATGGACGGTAAATCGACAGGTGTTAAGGTAGGTGGTAAACCGGTTGGTGTTAAGTCAGACGGTAAACCGACTAATAGTTAAGACAGACATGTAAAACAGGCAGTTAACCCAGACGGTAAACCGGCAGGTTGTTAAACCGGCTGACAGTTAAGACAGGAGTTAAGTCAGATGATAACTCAGCAGACAATCATAAACTGGCAGACCATCTTAAACCGGCACCAGTTATAACCCGGCAGACAGTGATAACTGGGTTGCCAGGAGTTATGAAGCCCAAGATGTTAATAAGCCCATGAAGAGAAGCCATAATAGTCAAGTCTTAAGTCCGAGTTGGACTCTACCTGTAACCCGCCCCTTCAACCTATATAAGGAGGGACATGGCTCCCTAAAGAGGGACAAGGAAGAAGAAACAATCTTAAAGGGTTATGGTTAACTGGGAGAGCCGGTTTACGGCGACTTCCTCATGATCATAATGAGAGATAGCCTCAAACAACACGTAGGGTTGTTACCGGATGGTGTTTCCCAGGGCCCAAAGCTGTCTAAACCCTTGTCTTGTGTTGCGTCTCTCGATTCCACTCAACCCCTCTCAAGCTACCACATAGATGCGTTGGCCTCACGACTAAGTCCTCACACTAGGACATCTGCCGTGATATTTCCACGACAGTTGGTGCTACTTGATACGTCTCCGTCGTATCTACTTTTCCGAACACTTTTGCCCTTGTTTTGGACTCTAACTTGCATGATTTGAATGGAACTAACCCGGACTGACGCTGTTTTCAGCAAAATTACCATGGTGTTATTTATGTGCAAAAACAAACGTTCTCGGAATGACCTGAAACTTCACGGAGCAACTTTTTGGAAAATATAAAAAATACCTGCAAAAGATGAAGGCCAGGGGGCCCACCACCTGTCCACGAGGGTGGGGGCGCGCCTGCCCCCTAGGGTGCAGCCCCCAACCTCGTGGGCCCCCTGGTGCCTCTCCGACTCCAACTCCAACTCTATATATTGTGTTTCGGGGAGAAAAAAATCAGAGAGAAGAATTCATCGCGTTTTACGATACAGAGCCGCCGCCAAGCCCTAAAACCTCTCGGGAGGGCTGATCTGGAGTCTGTTCGGGGCTCTGGAGAGGGGAATCCGTCGCCATCGTCATCATCAACCATCCTCCATCACCAATTTCATGATGCTCACCGCGGTGCGTGAGTAATTCCATTGTAGGCTTGTTGGACGGTGATGGGTTGGATGGGATCTATCATGTAATCGAGTTAGTTTTGTTAGGGTTTGATCCCTAGTATCCATTATGTTCTGAGATTGATGTTGCTATGACTTTGCTATGCTTAATGCTTGTCACTAGGCCCGAGTGCCATGATTTCAGATTTGAACCTATTATGTTTTCATCAATATATGAGTGTTCTTGATCCTATCTTGCAAGTCTATAGTCACCTATTATGTGTTATGATCCGTTAACCCCGAAGTGACAATACTCGGGATACTTATCGGTGATGATCGTAGTTTGAGGAGTTCATGTATTCACTATGTGTTAATGCTTTGTTCCGGTACTCTATTAAAAGGGGGCCTTAATATCCCTTAGTTTCCATAAGGACCCCGCTGCCACGGGAGGGTAGGACAAAAGATGTCATGCAAGTTCTTTTCCATAAGCACGTATGACTATGTTCGGAATACATGCCTACATTATATCAATGAACTGGAGCTAGTTCTGTGTCACCCTAGGTTATGACTGTTACATGATGAACCGCATCCGGCATAATTCTCCAACACTGATCCATTGCCTATGAGCTTTTCATATATTGTTCTTCGCTTATTCACTTTCCCGTTGCTATTGCTGTCATCACTACAAAATACCAAAAACATTAGTTTTACTATTGTTACCTTTTGCTACCATTACCACCACTATCATATTACTTTGCTACTAAATACTTTGCTGCAGATATTAAGTTTCCAGGTGTGGTTGAATTGACAACTCAGCTGCTAATACTTAAGAGTATTCTTTGGCTCCCCTTGTGTCGAATCAATAAATTTGGGTAGAATACTTTACCCTCGAAAACTGTTGCGATCCCCTATACTTGTGGGTTATCACTACTCAACTGAGAGGATGCAGAAGACGCTTCGAGAAAAATGTAAAAATAAACGTAGAATAGAAGCATCGATGGCGGAGCCATTCATCACTGAGGAGGTGGCAAACTTCGTGATAGCACACTACGAAGCCAAAAAATGTCATTTGCATAATCCGAAGCCTCAGTACAATGCTGACGAACCTCAAAAGGGTCAATCCAACCTCAGCCTATTCAAAGGGAATCTCGCACCAGCCAGTGGTTGGAAACCGGTAAGGTTGGATGTTGAAGAATGGCGAACCATTTCGTTGTATCTCTTGAACAACCTAACAGAAGTGCGGCTGTACATCGAGTAAGATCTCGGTACATTGTTTCACAACTTCTAATTCCTTTGAACTTCTCTTATTCCTGGATATTGGATGCAGTCGATACGTCGCCATATTCTTGTATGGAGCGGTGATCCAAAAGGATTCCGTCGAAGAGTATGAGCTTCTGGCAAAACAAGGAGCCAAATATCCCAGTTTCATCTCTTGGTTCAAAAAAACGGTAATTTCCGTTTGACCCTTTCATTTCTTTGGCTAATTTGCGACTAATGCAACAATCCTTTCGTATTAAACTTGCAGGCTAATTCAGAGATTATGGATGCCAAATTGAGACAAGTAGCTAATGGTTTTGACTACAAGGTTCGTTCATTTGACAAATACGACATCAACGGGTATCGCTATCGTACCTATGGCAAAGAGCTATCTATGGCCGACCGAAAGTCTACAAATTGTTGTGTCTCTGCTATCGGCGAAGGAGGTATCGAGTATTATGGAAGAGTTGAAGAAATTTATGAACTTGAGTTCTATGGTGAAAACCCACCAAACGTCGTAGCCTTCAGATGTTATTGGTTCTAGCCGAGGGATACTAGAAGGACTCATGAACATATAGGGCTAGTTGAAATCCAATAAAGCACCCATTTGGATGTTCCCGATGTCTATATTACGGCTCAACAGGCAACCCAAGTTTTCTATCTACCGTGGGCCTGTCAAAGTGATCCAAATATCAGTGGTTGGGATGTCGTTTATGAAGTGCCGCCACGTGTTAGACCACCTCCCCCCAATGAAAAGGATTATAAACCTCACATTAACCAAGACACATATGACAAAGGAGAATTCTTCCAAGAAACACGTCTTTCCAAAAAACATTTCAAGAAACGCTCTACTCCACCCCAGAACATTGAAGTAGACAACGATAGTGAATTCGACTTCACCCCTGAGCCGGAAGAAGAAGAGCCGGAAGAAGAAGTTACTGCTGCAGGTGACCTGTCAATGCTTGAACGATTACGTAAAGGTGGCCTTCCACATGATGATGCATTTATTAATGATGATGATGAGCACGTCATTACCAATAGTGATGATGATGCATTTATTAATGATGATGATGAGCATGTCATTACCGATAGTGATTATTAGGTATTCAAATTTTTACGTTGTACTTGATTTATATAGTTAGTTGTATGATTGTATGATTTTTATAGTTGGTATTTATATTTTTCTTACTTTGTATGATTGTTTCTTATACATAGTGCCATGGTCTTGATGTCCGTCCCGGTCGGCCCTCGCCCGCTTTATGATTCGGATGTGGTAAATTCTCTTTCATAACTATTTGTTGCATTTTGCATTTATGACAATTATGGCCATCAAGTTGACATAGAGATATTTTATTCTAGGAGGTATGTGAACCGGAATTTGAAACAGACCCTCTTGTCGAGAAGTTAAATTTAGTTGAAAAATAAAATGAGTATTTGAAAGAAAAAAAAAGAATTGAAGATGAGAAGATGAAATTGGAGTTGTATGTTGCCAATGTCATCGATGATCACAAGATGAAGATGAATGCAAATGCGCTTGAAGATAGATGCAATGCGCCTGAAGCTTAAGAGGATTAGAAAATATGCCATTTATAATGAGGCTTGGTATCATTATGCCGTTGGATCAATTGTTACCTTAGTTGCGATCTTCATCACATTTGTTGTGATTAGGGTAAGTTTTCTCTAGTGTTTTGCTTTACAAATGGATACTTAGCTTATTTTCCTCCTAAATGGCACAATTACCTAAGTTAGATAAAAAATGAGCTATACTTAGCTTATTCAGTTCATTTATGACATACTTAGCATACTTAGGTAAAAAATGGCATGATAATCTTTGTTAGCTCCAAAATGATAGACTTAACTTATTTTCCTCCAAAATGACATAATAACCTTACTAAGCTCTAAAATGACCTATTTTACCTAGCTTAGCTCTAAAATGACCTACACTTAGCATTTTTACCTAGCTTAGCAATAAAATGACATTTTTACCTACCTTAGTTAGAAGAAGAAGAAGAAGATAAAGAAGATGAGAGGCGAAAAAGAAAGAGAAGAAAAAAAATCTTCTTCTTCTTCTAACTAGTCTTCTTCTTCTTCTAACTTTCATCTTTCCCAATTTGCAGTTTTGCTTTACATGAGGAAGCTTGGATTCATGGAGTGTACTATTCTTCTGGTGCTTCCTTGTTGTTTATGAAAACTTGTTTGGATATGTTGTTGGAAACTTGTTTTTGGTTATGTATATATGGATATGTTAGACTTTGTTGACCTATATTGTTGGATTTGATGAAATATGTTGTTGGACATGTTGTTGGATATGTATGCATGTATCACTACAAGAAATATGTCAACTAGTGACCTTCTGTCAGTGACCCTGGAAGAATTGGTCATAGATCTATGACCATTTCAGACCAATTGGTCAAAAGCTGTTCGGGGGGCTCCAAACCCTAAACTATAACGACCATTTTGGTCAGAAAGGTCGTAATTTCCTTACACAAAATGGTCATAAAGCAGATAGCACTGGTCCGCTGCCTTATTTCTAGCTGATCACGACCAATATAGATGGTCATAACCTTGTAAATTGTGGTGGGTTGCTATGACTAGGCGCCACCTCATCAGTTTTGCCTATGTGTCATGTCCATGTGGCAATTTTTGCCCGAGGTTGTGAAGCTACCTATATTTCTGTCATTCTCAAAATTTCCAAAAAAATCTCATAAATTCTTTGGGTCATATCTTTGTCAAATATGTAAAAAAAACTTCCTTGCCTAGTTCAAAAATAATTAAAAAAATCATTTTCCTATTCTGTTTAGAAAAACACTTTGTGAAGGAAGTACCACTTTGGCATGTCCAAATGGTATCCATTTTCTACAGTGCTTTCCTATGCCCAATTAACCATCCTCCACCAAATGCCAGCTCAATCCATTTCATTATTTTGAGCCCAGCTTCAACATTCGTATTTATGTCCAGTGTGGTACTTTGCAAATCAAGTACCACCTAGGCTCCTACTTTTGAGCTGAATATTTGTGAAGACGATCTTCTTAGTAACTGATAATCCTCAGCCAAAACTCACACCCATTAGCCATGTGCATTTCTCGTACCGCTAATCAAACACTTGGCTGCTTATTCATGTTTGAGCATCGATCGGTCTCCTAGTGAGAATATTGTTGTGATTTTCTTCCTAGCACCTACCTGGGGAGTGCCCAACCCACTAGACATGCCTAGTCCACCCAGAACACATGGCAACGCCACGGTCACGCGGTGACCACGCGGCGGGCATGCGAGTTTACGCGCTTTAGAGTTGGGGCCCTCGGCCACCGTCCAAACCTCAACGTATCGCCACCAAACCATGTATTTATGATTAAATAGGTAGTTATGTAACTAGAAATGATTTTTGGAAAAAATAAAGAGCAAACTATGAGGCACCTACAGTTCAAATTTGACCCGCTTCCTACTGAATCGGCGGGAATTTGTCTTTTTCACCAGAGGTGGATCAAAACTTTTGACACCCAACCATTTTGTCAATTGTGCATTAAATATGGCCTAGTATTTTAGAAAATTGATTTGGTCCAATTTTGCAACAAATATATGGTAGGTCCTTCACACAAAAAACTCATTTCGGGCACTCGAAAAATGGAAAATGAATTTTCCGTGCAAAGAAAATGAAAACTCCCTTAGGCAACATTGTTTGGAATTCCAAGATGCACCCTTGTGCACAATATGAGATCATTTGAACATAGTATGCCATGAATGTGGCCATAAGATTGATCATTTGGCTTGAAAGCCATGCATCACTACTAGGAAAAGGCATGTTAGTGGCTCACCTGTTTTGGCCATTAATGGCGCACTATAGGTGCGCCACTATCATCACGCCATTAGTAACTAATAATAATGGCGCACCCCTGGTGCGCCATTAGTATACCAGACAGTAGTGGCGCACAAGGCAGTGCGCCATTAGTAAGTCACACGGTGCGCCATTACTAATGGCGCACTAACAAATAATGCGCCACTAGTATTTTTTATAGCAGTGCGCCACTAATGTGCTGTATGGTACGCCACTAGTATGAATATTAGGAATTATTTTTTTCTTGATGATATTTGCACAGGTTACAAAATATATTACTGGACAGAATATAGACAGCACCACACATCAACAGCAGATTTATCGAATACAATAGAAGATTAGTCTCGGAATACAATTCATCATATTAGTCTCCGAATTCAAAAGACCGAACAAAGTTAGAACATTACAAGTCTCGAGACCGCGAGTAGCGAGTTTGTCTTCACATTACAAGTCGATATCGATCATCTAAACTACCATCACATAGAAGAGAGCTACAGTCATCACGATGAGCATCATCGTGATGAAACTGGTCTTCATTCGGTTCCTCCTCTGCTCCCTCCTCTCTCCCGCTAGATAGCGCGCGTATCTTGCTTCCGCCTCCGCCCTAGTGGTGTACCCTTTGTAACTGTTACTACTGAAACGGTGAACCTGTCTCCGACACTCCTCCTAGTCATCGTAGACTCCAGGAACCTTACCCTTGTACACAACATATGATGGCATCTCTATGCACTAGACAAACAAAACGTTAGTAGCAATTCACAGACAATACATAAGCAATATATAAGTATGCAACAAAAGGGTCAGAAGAGAAAAGAAAGACATTAATAGCACAATTCATGGTCCTACTAAGAAATAGCATCGATTACATATAAGTTGAACGACTGTCCAAACCAAAGAGACATACAAGTTCATTAAAGTTTAATTACAACATGAGCTAATCGATATTTCAGAACTACACATAGCATCACTACTTTCGACTCGACTCAGGGACCGGAGCGTGGATTAAGCCGCCGTCTATCGTGATGGTCATGAAATCGTGGGCGTTGTCAGCCTGCATTTGTAGCGTTGTGTCTATGTCACTTTTGGACGGTTGATATCTGAGGTAGAACTGCCCCGAGGTATGAAGGACATCTTGATGGATGATTTCCGCAAACTCCAATTGGATGCGAAAGAATTCTTGTCTGATGTCCGCGTCCTGGATTGCCGACAAGCTTGTGGCCCAATCTTTGAGATTATTTGGTAGCAGAAGGTGATTATGGTCCCGTACGATCGCCCGCATGTGATGGAGGGCGTAGTTAGGCATCCTTCTGACCACCAGGCGGCTGCTTGACGCAGGGGAACGTTGTTTTGTGGGTGAACACATGCTTGCCGAACCTATGAATTGGCCTGCTGAAGGTGCCTCCAGATCTGGCGTAGCCGGGGAGAACATCATCAAGAACTTTCTTAATATTTGTGTAGTCTTTCTTCGACTAACGGTCTGAGTCGAAATATGTGGCCATGGAATATTTTGGGCTTATGAGGATGAGCGTGCAATGTGTGTCACTGTACAAAACACGGAATGTTAGAAAAAAATGATCGAAATCTAAGAAATCATATGTTACGGGGCGGTGAGGGGATGACTTACTCGGGAAAGTAAGGCACGAGGAAGTTATCCTTATCTGGGTTTGCCAGAATGACACCTTTGAGGTATGAACTCGCGACTTGCCGGTCCCCTGCGCTACCCAAGATCTTGGCATGCATGTAGAAGGGGTCGACTATCACGATGTCCGGGGTCTTGTCTGTAATGATACGCATCTCCATACTCAGCAAAAATAGCTGAACGAAGGTGTAGTGCAGCGGATGAAGGTTAAACATAGCGAAGATGTCATCAAACCACAGGACGATCATACCCCTGATGGCGCTATCCACAAAGCCCTTGCCCTTTGGCACCTTGGCCATGAAAACCGGGTATGCCACATCATTCTCTCGGAGACGCTTCTCCAAAGAAAGAACACTATCATGCAGACTCTGCATAGCACCGGTTGCAGCATTGAGCAGATTAGTCGGTAGCATCCGCCTACCCGCCACATGCACCCTCCTCGAGATATCCTTAGGTGAAGGTGGCCCGTCCTGAGCACGGATCGTACTCGGTGCCGGCTGGCTCGCACCCTTGTTACTCTTTCTTTTCCGTCCCTTCTTCTTCTGTTGTAATGGGATCGAGTTCTGCTCACAGACAGCCTTCTTGAGTGTGTTGGGGCTGATAATATTTCGCACCTCGGCTATCTGAGGCTCGGTGAAGGCGGCAGCTGGAGGCGTCTCCTGAGAACTGAACGCCAGACGACGCCTGTTGCAACTGGGTTTCTCCGCGGTACCAGCTAGATCGTCTTTTGCAGGGTTGGGTTGAGAAGGAGGCCCCAAGAATTCATCACCGTACCCATGTTCGTTGAAGTACTTATCGACGTTGGTAAATGTACCGTCATTGTCGTCATCCGAATCCTGTGCCATATGCATGTCCGGATCCTGTGCCATATCCATGTCCGGCATGTCCGGTAGCGTTGCGGGGGTCTTGCCATGGCTTGGCGCCGGCACGACTGGCGGCGTTGTCTATGGGGTGGTGTCCCCCGCCCCCAAACGAATCTGGCTCTTCGGCCAAAGCATGGGCCAGCTTATGCAGGCGCTGAGGTCATCACATCATCTTCGTCGGCCCCATGGGGTCGATACGGAGGTAACATGTCATCGAAGCCCGGCAGCACCCGAACCAGTTGAACCCTATAAACTGTGGGTGGCATCTGATTACAGTGGAACACGCGGCTGCCCGGTTGAACGATTCTGCCCTTGGCGACATCGACCAACTCATCGTTCACGAAGTGCAGGAGAGTGCACGGAACGTCGGCGACGCCCTGCGAAAACATGTAGGGCGTCAGGGATGCCCAGTCAAAGGCAAGGAGATGAAGTCATCGGCCGAGAGGCTTAATTAGTTACCGTGATGGCGTCGAGCTCGGCTAATGTCGAGGCACCGCCAACAGCGGGCGTGCGACGGAGGGGCCGCTTGCTGCCGAGGTGCCGACCGGCGTATTCTTCCAACACCCGGGGTGTATTAAGCTACAATGCCGGCGCCGCCGCGGGAGACACCAATGGCGCCGCCGGCTCGTTGCGCGAGTTGCTGCCCGTGAAGCTAGGAATCAAGGGTGGCCCCTATTGGCCGCCCGCAATCCACGCCTGCAGCCCAG
Source organism: Triticum dicoccoides (assembly GCF_002162155.2). Classification (NCBI taxonomy): domain Eukaryota; kingdom Viridiplantae; phylum Streptophyta; class Magnoliopsida; order Poales; family Poaceae; genus Triticum; species Triticum dicoccoides. The sequence continues at coordinate 500,689,921 of NC_041382.1, read as the reverse complement.
AAACCAAGGTAGGCATAATGGCGGTGATCATCGCTCCTAGTTGGTCTTGCACTTGCTCTTCGACGATCTCCAGAATCCGCGCCACTTGTGCCTTGAGTTGTTGAACCTCGCGCTCCTGGCTTTCCGAGCTGGTCTTTCTCTCCTTTCGCCCAGCGGTATAGTACTCCGACCATTTCGTGGACAAGCCTTTGCCGGCCACACGACCAGCTGACATCGGCTTACTGAGCTTATCCCTGTTTTTCATTACGTTCAATGCCCTATTTAAAGGGGTGTCGAAAGGGGAGCTCTGAGACGACCCCGTGCTACTGCTTTCAGTGTCCTGCGGAAGGAACGTGAACCTTTTAGAAATTTGGCTTCATTAATTAGAATGCAACCCTATGGAGCTAATTACGCGGGGGTGTATTCCTTACCAGAACACGCTCAAGCGCCTTGGTCTTCGGATCCGTGGTAAGCTCCTTGGTTACCGGGTCAATCTTGTACCGGGCCCTGACATAGTTCCTGGTCTGCTTGTCACGATATTTCTCGAAGAGGGGCGGTAGGCCTTGCTCGGCACGCTCCGCGTCCTCCTTGTCCCATATAGGTTCCGCCACTGTAACCGCCGGGACCGAGTTTGTGGACCCCTAAGTTCAAGTCCCGCATCTCTTTTCCCCATTGACTTGATTCCGCAGATGCGTTGCTCTCGCACTTGATCTTGAACTCACGGTAGTCATCTTCGCTGATCGAAGGATTTTTCTCCTTGATCTTCTCATAAATATCACCTTTTTCCATCATGCTCTTCACTGAGGCTCTCCAAGTAGCCAGGGCCGTGCTCATCTTTGTGAGGGCGGCACTGTTCACTTTATTCCCTGAGAGGCATGTGTTTGCGAAGTCACCGGGGAACTTGTATCGTTCGTGTAGCTTCGTGAAGAGGAGGTTGCGCAAATTCCCTCTGTCATGATGCCTTAGGTTCTCGGTGTTGATCGAGACGGTGCTCCTGAGAATGCACCCGAGCTGTCCCGCGTACCCCTTGACTATTTCTAGGGGTGCCGTTGGATGCCCCTCGGAGGACACTTCAGTAAATTCCTCCTTGACGGTGCCGAGCACGTTCGGGCGCCGGTCCTTCCGTTGCCTCTTCAGTTGGCCGCCATCTGTGCGTGTGCTGCCATCATCAGTGGTGGCATCATCGGCGGCACCATCAGTTGTGTCATCCCCGACGCCACCATCAGTGGTGTCATCCCCGACGCCACTAGGGGTCGTGTACTCAGGATCGGTGTCGGGGGCGGCGTCCTCATAGCGGTGAGGTTCTTCCTCCATCTCCTGGGACAGCTCCCAGAATGCCTTGCCCAAACCGCCGGCCTCATCGTTGTTGGCCATGTTTCACTCTAAATAGGAAAAAAGTTTGGTCAAAAAGTTGGTTATTGTCAAGGAACAAGATCTCATCATTTAGGGTTTGTGAGGAATTATCATGGTCTCATCATTTAGGGTTTGTCGACACCGAGGCATCCTAAAAGCTAAGCTTTTATCATTTAGGGTTTGTCGACGCCGAGGCACCCTAAAAGCCTAAGCTTTCATCATTTAGGTTTTTATCAACATCGAGGCACCCTAAAAGCCAAGGTTTTATCATTTAGGGTTTGTCAACGCTGAGGCACCCTAAATGCTAAGTTAAGTTTTCATCATTTAGGGTTTATGATGTTGAGGCACCCTAAAAGCTAAGGTTTTATCATTTAGGGTTTGTCGACGCCGAGGCACCCTAAAAGCCAAGGTTATATCATTTAGGGTTTGTCGAGGCACCCTAAAACATTTCTTTCTTTAAGCATGCTACATCCATCTCAAGTATTTATGGTCAAGGGTTAGCAGGGCCATCCAAATAGAATAGGTGGTATGGGCTTTTTTAGTAGGTCATCCTACCAGATTAGGGTTTATCGATGACGAGCAACTGACATTAGTAATAACTATGAGTTGATCCTACTTAATTAAGTACTAAGATACCCCGGCCCATGCATTAGTCGCAAGTACCCCATATGTCCTATTTTTAGCAAAGTCATGCTAAAATTCACGGAAAATTTCAGCATGACCTTTGCTGAAAATAGGACATATGGAGTACCCGAATTTGCCGGAATGGAAATTAATCAACATTCCGGCAAACTCAAGGGCCTCTCGGGGTACCTGCAAAATCATCACGACACGATGGTCGGAGACAAAACCCAGCAAACTAGCACCACAATGTGCCTCTACTTTCATATGGATGAAAAGGCCACAGACCATATGGTCCTCTGCTTTCATATGGACAAAAATCAGCTCAACTTATGTGAGCTTCCATTCCAGATCTAATAGGTCACCCAACAAAAAATCATCAATAGTTTAGCAAGTCTGTACCCTCAAGAATGAACATATAGCAATATACGTTGTCCCCCCATAACATACGAAAAGCGACCAACCGACTGCTATGGAGCTAAAACCTGTTGGCACTGACAGTAACAGTCTAGCCTAGCAAACAAGAATCAGCCAAGACAAGAGAGGTGGCCATGGCCAGCAGCACACTAAACATCCAAACATCACGCGCAACCTGCAATAGCAACTTTGATCCTCTAGCATGCGGCTCGTGTATTACATGTCTTTAAATACCTGACTGAAAATTAAGCCAGTGAACCGCTTGAGCTATGACATTGGTTGAATAATAAGGATATACACGTTACCGACGCAAACATTGTTCCTGGCTTATACAAACTTCAAATCACCGTAGTAACACCTACAACTACTACATTTTCTTAACTGCCAATAAAATTCATTACCCAACTACAGATCTCATGTACAAAATTCAAATTCCATGCTAATACAAAATGTGCAGTTCATCAACCCCCATGCGTATTTCGCGAGCAAGCTATGTATGAATAGGGGATCAACCGTCTCATTGTAACCACAAAACATATACTTATTGCTTTAGGTATTTAAAAATTGATGATTTGTTCTAACTACAGGCCTGTACCACTTCTACACATTGCGTAGCTGCACATTCAGAACAAAAAACACAGAAATTGCAACAAAATGTCACCTGTCAGGCTGTCAGTTGAATTACAGGCAAAATTTCCTATTTAAGACATGTCAGAAGTAACTAGCATCCAAAGTGACATGTATTCATCCAAGTGTTACACTAACAAATAGCAGCAGGGATTTTATTTTTCAGACCATTAACACTACACAAGATTACACTAACAAATTAGTCAAGTTCCCTCCATACTGAACCACCATTGCTCCAAAATGAAAACATGGATACATCAGTCATAGAAAATGAGGGTTTGCTGCTTCATACCAAGCTCGAGGATGCAGATCTGCTCGCTAGAGAGGAGGGCCGAGGGTTTGCTACTTCAGGGGCATGTGGAGGGGGCAGACCCGCGGCTTGGTGCTCGGTGACGCTTGCGGGGAGGCCTGCTCGAGGAGGAAGCGCGCGAGGATGGTGGCTTCCGGTGGAGTGGCTCGGCGACAAGGGTGGTGCTCCCTATCAAACGGGTGCTCGACGACGCTGCTCTGGAGTGGGGCGACGACGGTGGTGGCCGGGGTAGTGGAGTGGTTGTTGGGGCGACAGAGGATGGTGGAGGGGCTACCGTGATGGGGGGCGACGGCGTCGGTGATTTGGTTGGAGGGCGGCCGTCGGCGGTTGGATGGTTGCGGGTCGGCGGTGGGATGGTTGGGGGCCGCGGTGGCTTGCTGTCCGGTGGAGGGTGGATGGGGTGTCAACTTGTGGGCGGCGGAGGAGCTGCAGTGGTGGGAGGCTACACCAGCAGTGGTTTAAAGTGGCCGCGGGCGCTGGGTGATGGAGGAGCTACAATGGTGGGCGGCGGCGGTGGTCTGGATTGGGGAAAGATAGCAATGGGGATTGGGGATTTTAGTCGGGGGATGGATAGCAATGGCACACCACCTAGCGGTGCGCCATAAGTAACTTTTTTTGGATAGCAATGGCGCACCACCCAGCGGTGCGCCATAAGTAACTTTTTTTTGGATAGCAATGGCGCACCACCCACCGGTGCGCAATAAGTAACTTTTTTTGGATAGCAATGGCGCACCACCCACTGGTGCGCCATAAGTAACTTTTTTTGGATAGCAATGGCGCACCACCCAGCAGTGCGCCATTAGTAATATATTATTATTATTATTTTATTATTATTTTTTGTTACATCTAATAATTTTTTAGAAATTGAATATGAATATGAAACAATAATATTTTTTTATAAAAACAGTAATAATTTTTAGAAAAATATCATCAAATTTGTTATTTGAAAATATCATCAAATTTGTCATTTGAAAATATCATCAAATTTGTTTTTTTGGATTTTTAGTTGCATTCATTTGTGAATTGGTAAACCATTTATGAATATGAAAAAAATATCATCAAATTTGAAAAAATATTCATGAATTCAAAACATGCCCATGAAATATTTATGAATATGAAAAAATATCATAAAATTTGAAAAAATATTCATGAATTTGAAACGTGCCCATGAAAAAATATTGACAAATTCAATACTTTTTGTGAGTTAGAAATTCAATACCAGAATAAACACATAAATAAATATTCATGAGGACTAGAACAGAAGAAATATCATTTCAAAATGTCGAAATACAATCGAGAAATGAAGACTACGATTTAAATACAATCGATCTTAGCTAGCTATCTTTTCACAATCTTCTTGCCCTTCTTTTTCGCAAATGGAGTTCTTCTGTTGAACGAACGTCCTTTAGGTAGGGTGGTCCTGCTTCTTCTTGTGGTGTATGGCACTTCATCGTCGTCGTCATGTTCCATCTTCGGGTCGCCGTACTTGTCGAAGTCTTGCTCATTGGCGACTCCATCCATTCCGATGATCTTCCTTTTGCCTCTCCTCACGACAACACGACTAGGCTTTGACGGGTCGGTAATGAAGAAGCATTGGTCCACTTGGGAAGCCAGTACCCATGGCTCATTTTTTGCGGTGACGTTTGCGCCCGCAGTCTTGGATTTGGCTTTGGGTATAACCATGGTGGTGAAATACCGGTCTTCTTTTATGACGCTCTTGGCCCATCTGACACGGAACATCGGGACCTTCTCTCCAGTGTAGCTCAGCTCCCAGATCTCCTTGATCCTTCCGTAGTATCTGTCCTTGTTGTTACCGGTGTAGGATTCCATCGTAACCCCAGAGTTCTGATAACCATCGCTCTTCACGTCCTTGTCCTCGGTGTAGAATGTGTAGCCGTTGACATCGTACACCTCATAGGTCACCAGGTTGTGCTCAGCGCCCTGTGACAAGGTGAATATGAGTTTTTCTTCCGCGGAAGAATCCTCATGTAAAGGGTACGACAGAAGCTTCTCCTTGAACCAACGCGTGAAACATGAGTTGTGCTCTTTGATTATATCTCCGTCTGTCCTCTTTTGGCCTCGGTCATTGTACGTCTTCTCAATAAAGGTTTTGTGCTCTACCACCCAAGGATCGACCACGTCTATGTGTTGTAGCACGACTAGGTTTGCTCTTTCAAAGTCGGCGAGTCGACCCTCGAAGTCGACATGCATTTCGCGGTGACCATCGCGGTGACCCCATCCAGTGAGCCTGCCGAGGTGCCTGTTGACGGGCAGACCAATGGGGTTCTCGATGCCTAGATAATTCGTGCAGTAGGAGATGCACTCTTCAGTCAGAAAGCCCCTGGCTATGCTTCCCTCTGGACGTGACATGTTGCGAACGTATCCTTTGATGACACCATTCATCCTTTCGAACAGCATCATGCTGTGCAGGAACGTCGGCCCAAGTTGGATGATATCTTCCACGATATGGACCAGCAGATGCACCATAACATCGAAGAATGCGGGCGGGAAGTATATCTCAAGCTCGCATAGTATCACCACGATCTCTTCCTGTAGCCTTCTGAGTTGCCTCACGCCAACCGACTTCCGAGAGATGACGTCAAAAAAGTTGCATAGGCCAAATAGCATTTCACGAACGTGCGCGTCCATGATCCCATGGATTGCAACTGGAAGTATCTGCGTCATCAGCACGTGACAGTCGTGAGACTTCATCCCGCTAAACTTCTGCTTCACTGAGTCTAGGTATCTGCTTATCTTCCCCGCGTAACCGTAAGGAAGTTTTACTCCTACGAGGCAGGTGAAAAACTGCTCGATCTCCTCCTGACTTAGAGTGAAGCACGCGGGAGGGTAGTCATTTCCGGTCTTCTTGGCCTTTTTGCCTTTGCGACAACTTTCCGTGTCCTGCTTTGCCTCATCATCATCATCATCATTAGCGTGAAGCTCCTCCCTGATGCCCATTTATTTAAAGTCTGCCCTTGCTTTCGGCCCATCTTTGGTCCTCTCTGGCATGTTGAGTAGGGTACCAACCAGACTCTCGCACACGTTCTTCGTGATATGCATCACATCAAGGCTATGAGGCACACGGTGGATCTTCCAGTACGGCAAGTCCCAGAAAACAGACCTTGTTTTCCATACCTTCAGCAGCGGCTCTGGCGCCTTTCGCTTCTTTCCCTGCTCTGGCGCCTTTTGCTTCTTTCCTGGCAGTGGTTAATCTTTCTAATTTTTCAACAACTCATCTATTTCCTCGCCGCTCCTCGTACGCGGGCGTCTTCGGGGTTTGGTTTCACCATCGAACAGATCCTTGCGTTTTCTCCATGGGTCATCGTCGCGAAGCCACCTTCGATGTCCCATGAACACGGTTTTCGAAGACCCAGGATCTCTATCTAGCTGGCGATACGTTGTGTCATCCATGCACCTGGTACATCCAGAAAATCCGTGGACCACCTGCCCCACGAGATATCCGTAACCGAGATAGTCGTGCACCGTCGTGAGCAGTGCGGCTCTCATAGGGAAATATTCTTTATCTGCAGCGTCCCACGTATTGGCTGGCATTTTCCACAGCGTGTCTAGCTCCTCTTTCAGCAGCCCCAGATACAGATTGATGTCGTTCCCTGGTTGTTTCGGCCCTTCAATTAGCATACTCATATGAATGTACTTCCTCTTCATGCACAACCAGGGGGAAGGTTGTACATGCACACAAACACAGGCCAGGTGCTATGTGTGCTTCTCTGGCTGCCAAACGGATTGACTCCATCGGTTCTCGCGCCCAACACGATGTTCCTTGGATCGGCCCCAAATTCTGGGTGTTCGAAGTTCAACGCTTGCCACTGGCTCGCATCCTTAGGGTGACTCAGCATCTTGTCTTTTTTATTTATCTGATCCGGATCATTTCCGTCATCTTCTCGCTTCTTCTCCTCCCTATTCGCGTGCCAACGCATGAGCTTTGCTAGCTTAGGGTCCGCGAAATACCGCCGCAGACGAGGAGTGATCAGAAAGTACCACACCACTTTTTGAGGAGCTTTCTTCCTCTTCTTGTATCGAGTGACGCCGCACACCGGACATATGGTAGACTCCGCGTGCTCGTCCCGATAAATGATGCAATTGTTCATGCACACATGGTATTTCACATGCGGTAAATCCAGAGGACACCCGATTTTCTTTGCCTCCTCGAAACTGGTCGGGCACTTGTTCCCCTTGGGAAGACATTCGTGCCAGAATGACATGTTCTCTTCGAAGCATGCATCGGTCATTTTGTGTTTTACCTTCATCTCCAGAGACATGAGCATTACTTTCAGGCGGGTATCCTTGGGCCTGCATCCTTCATACAATGGAGTAACCGCGTCTATCTCTAGTTGATCCAGCTTGGCTTTCTCTCGGGCGGCAGCTCTTGCGTTATCCGTCTGCTTGAGAAGCAGCTCTTGAATATGAGGGTCCTACACCCAGCCCATCGATGGTACATCGTCGTCTGCTCTGGCATCTTCATCTTCATGATCATGCCCTTCATCTTCATCTTCCTCATCATCATGTCCGACATTTTCTACATGATGACTGTGTATAGCATCACCGTCGTGATCATGTCCCGGAGATTCTTCGTCTTCTCGCCCACCCTCGCCGCGGTGGTTGTCTTGCTGCCCTTCCTCATTTCTTTCCCGACCCCCATGGACGACTTCATAGTCATATTCATCACCTTGCCACCGATAGCCATCCATGAAACCACGCAAGAGCAGGTGGTCCCGCACCTGTCCAGAATCCGGGTCCGCAATAAGGCTCTTCAGCTTGCATCTTCGACACAGACATCTTATCTTCGTCTCGTTCTTTTGAAGCGTCTCGGCCTTCGCGGAGCTCAAAAACCTATTCACGATGCCTTCGGTCATCGTGCAGACCATGGTCGCCTGCAGGATAGAGCAAAACGATATTTTAGAACCAAGAAAAAAAATTGGCATGACTTTGCCTAAAAATAGGACCAAAAAGAATGCATAGTGCCAAATTCTCACTGAAATGGAAATGAATCAACATTCCGGCAAAATATCGGCAACTATCGCATTCAAATACCAGTACCTGCAAACACAAACATATATGCAACACCACAAACATACGTAGATCTAGCTAGGCCATAAAAAGTGCATGTGCACGTTATTGGTGGGAGAAAAAAAGTAGATCTACAACATAAAGAAAGATTTCCCCTTACTTACCTATCAAAAAAAGTAATTTAACCACTTAATTTGGGTGAATTTATGGTGCAAATGAGGTGAGGAGGAGGAGGCAGCCGAGACAGGCTTGGAGGAGGAGGTGGAGAGAATGACGTGGGGAAAGTTTGTGTGGTAGGTGGCTGTCCAAAATATCTAGCTGGTCTCAGGTTACTAATGGCGCACCACCTAAAAATGCGCCATTAGTAACCCTGGTTACTAATAGCGCACCAGTTAGGGGTGCGCCATTACT
>NC_041382.1:500606990-500680614 GCF_002162155.2 Triticum dicoccoides | reverse complement strand
TAATTGTTAGTAGTGGCGCACCGTGGTTGTGGTGCGCCATTACTAGTTTGAACTAGTAATGGCGCACTTCACAAAGGTGCGCCATTACTAATTTTGAAAAAAAGTAAAAAAAATTGTTAGTACTGGCGCACGGAGCGTATGGTGCGCCATTACTAGTTAAAATTAGTAATGGCGCACTGTGCCCTGGTGCACCATTAATAGTTTTGGAAAAATAAAAGAAAATAAAATTTGCTAGTAATGGCGCACCGTGTGTCTAGTGTGCCATTAGTAATGAGGACACTAATGGCGCACTTGTATCTGGTGCGCCACTGCTATATAGCAGTGGCGCACCACATATATGGTGCGCCATTAATGTCCATATTAGCTATAACCCTTTTCTTAGTAGTGAATCTTCACGCATGATAGCTCATTTCTGCGAATATTTTTTTAAAATAATTGCCGTATTACAAGTTTATTATTTTTCCTGAAAACTTGGTCACATATGATGACACAATCCAAAGGTTTTCCAATTTTTAATTTTTTTTGAATTTTTTATGCCTGTTTCAAAATGCGGTCAAAACGGCGGGCTTGACCGTTCCTAGCTAGTGGTTGAATCTTGGAAAAATTTTGACGTTTCTTTGATTAAATAGATACTTATGTACCTAGAAATGATTTTTGGAAAAATTAAAGAGCAAACTATGAGGCAGCTGCAGTTCAAATTTGACCCGCTTCCTACTGAATCGGCAGGAATTTGTCTTTTTCACCAAAGGTGGATCAAAACTTTTGACACCCAACCATTTTGTCAATTTTGCACTAAATATGGCCTAGTATTTTATAAAATTGATTTGGTCCAATTTTGTAAAAAATATATGGTAGGTCCTTCACAAAAAAACTCATTTCAGGCACTCAGAAAATGGGAAATGAATTTTCCGTGCAAAGAAAATGAAAACTCCCTTAGGCAACATTGTTTGGAATTCCAAGATGCACCATTGTGCACAGTATGAGATCATTTGAACAAAGTATGTCATGAATGTGGCCATAAGATTGATCATTTGGCTTGAAAGCCATCAATCTTCACGCATGACAGCTCATTTTTGAGAACATTTTTTTAAATAATTACCGTATTACAAGTTTATTATTTTTTCTGGAAACTTGGTCACATATGATGACACAATGCGAAGGTTTTCCAATTTTTTGATTTTGTTTTGAATTTTTTATGCCTGTTTCAAAATGCGGTCAAAACGGCGGGCTTGACCGTTCCTAGCTAGTGGTTGAATCTTGGAACAATTTTGACGTTTCTCTGATTAAATAGATACTTATGTACCTATAAATGATTTTTGGAAAAATTAAAGAGCAAACTACGAGGTAGCTGCAGTTCAAATTTGACCCGCTTCCTACTAAATCGGCGGGAATTTGTCTTTTTCACCAGAGGTGGATCAAAACTTTTGACACCCAACCTTTTTGTCAATTTTGCATTAAATATGGCCTAGTATTTTATAAAATTGATTTGGTCCAATCTTGCAACAAATATATGGTAGGCCCTTCACACAAAAAACTCATTTCGGGCACTCGGGCGAGGAGCGGGTGAGCCCCATCTGGCAGCGGGCGTGGTATGCGGGCGAGGAGCGGGCGAGCGAGCGGTGGCCTTCGCGGGCGCGGGGTTGGGCCTTGGGCCGTATGGCCGACTGGTTCGCCCCTGGGCCGAACACTGTTTCGGTCCAGGCGGTGCTTCTCTCTTTTTTTTACAGGAAGAAAACTCCAACCGAGAGAAAATAAATAAAAAAATTATGTAGGCATATTATATACCAAAATGTTTAGAAAAATACCCCGAATAAGATGAACTATTTTTCAAGTTAAACTAAATTATATAAAAATTCATAAAAGTCAAACAGTGCTACTATTGCATTTAAAATCAATAAAAATCATTTTTAAAATAGCAAAATGATTTCAAATTTATTTTCTCCTAATTTTCTATTGAAGGGAATCATTTTACCCTTATTTCCATTTATTTGTTTTTAGAAGAAAAATAATTTGAATAAACCCAAATAACTCCTAATTGGAGTTGAATTTGGAATTTCAAACAACCTCAAATGGAAAATGAGTTTCAAATAACTTCAAAGTGACCTCCAAATGATTCCTTTGAAACTTCCAACTCTCTTTCTTCAAATTTTTAAGAAGTCATTTTATCTTCCCTCATGAACTCATTGAGTTGCTTAAAGTTTCTAAATTTGAAATATTTCAAATGAAATTCAAATCATTTTGAAACCCCTTTTCATTTCCTTTAATGGAAGAAGTCATATTATCTTCATTCTAGGGTCTTGTGATGATATGACTATGAATTCATGGAGATCAAACATGCAAGATGAAAGTCTTGGGAAAGTCCTTTTATTCTCTCTCATTCAACTTAAAAAAAATTCTATTTCCACTCAATTTCACACCATCAATCACACAACAAACAAACAAACAAACAATCACAATTATTTATTTAATATAACATTCCAACATTTAGAATTTTGGTATGTTACATGATGAGAGCATTCTTGTGTGACGAAAATGAAGCATGACCAAACTATATGATTTTGTAGGGATGAACTTTTTTTGGCCATGTTATTTTGAGAAGACATGATTGCTTAGTTAGTATGCTTGAAGTATTATGATTTTTATGTCAATATTAGACTTATTTCTTAAATCTTTCGGATCTGAATATTCATGCCACAATAAATAAAATTACATTAAGAATTATGCTAGGTAGCATTCCACATAAAAAAATGTTTTTATCATTTACCTACTCGAGGACGAGCATAAATTAAGCTTGGGGATGCTTGATACGTCTCCAACGTATCTATAATTTTTGATTGTTTCATGCTATTATATTATCTATTTTGGATGTTTAATGAGCTTTATTATACACTTTTATATTATTTTTGGGACTAACCTACTAATCCAAGGCCCAGTGCAAATTGCCGTTTTTTTGCCGATTTTAGTGTTTCGCAGAAAAGGAATATCAAATGGAATCGAAACGGAATGAAACCTTCGAGAGAGTTATTTTTGGAACAAACATGATCCAAGGGACTTGGAGTAGACGTCAAGAAAGGAGCGAGGAGGCCACGAGGCAGGGAGGCGCGCCTGCCCCCCTGGGCGCGCCCCCACCCTCGTGGGCCCCTCGCAGCTCCACCGACCTACTTCTTCCTCCTATTAAGGACAGTATAACCGCATCTAAAGCGAGCCCTCTCAGTGCTCCGCGTTTCTGGCCGTCCGTTTTCACGATGCGAGTGTTTCTGGTCGTTGGATCTTTGTCTAGTGCGATACCGGGCCTACTGTCCTGTGGGCGGCTGCTCCACAGGCTGAAACGGCGCCCTGTGGTAAACTGGGCTGCCAGCCCATCTAACCAAGCGAGGACAACCCATTTGGTCTGATGTGTCTCGCTGGATAACCTAAACGAACCCCGCCCCTCCTGACCTGCCTGCTCTTGAGCCTCTCCGCCTTCCACACAGACGACAATGGGGACGGGACACGGCGGCGCGTCAGCTTCCCATGCTCGCCGCAGCCTTCCGGCCCTGGGACGCCATCGGTCATGTCGCTGCCTTCCCCGCCCGACCCGGACCGCGGGCCCCGCCACGACCCCAAGCCCTCGGAAGACAACGGGGGTCCCCAAGCCAATTAAGGTCGATGACCTCCCGCGCTCGCGCGCCATGGTTTCGACGGGGATGTGGAGGACGGCCGCTGGACGAGGCGGTCTAGGGCTTCTGACGACGAGAGGAGGACGACCGCCGGCGGAGGCGTCCTAGGGCCTCAGACGACGGGTGGGATGACCATCGCGACAAGCGCGACCGTGACCGGCGGCGCCGCCGTCCTAGCACCAGCTCGGAGTCGCGAAAGGTGCACCGGCCGGCATGAACACCTCCTCCGGTCAGCGTGTTGGCTTCACGCGATAAGGCGGGCGCCTCCACTCTCATGCCGCCGTGATTACTCTTCTGCAGGTCAGCCAGTGCAAAGGTAGGTTTGGAGCTTAATTCCTCATATCTTTCCACACTGGATTCGATCTCTGCAGGTTTGTTGTACTTTTAAATCTTTCATGGATCTAAAGTTTCTGAATATGTATTTCAGGCGTGAACGATTTCAGTATTCATCTTTGATCTATGTGTTGTGCTTGTGTACTGGACGTGTTATTCGTCTTTTCTGGTGCTTTTCTACCGTTTAATTTGCTTCGTCGGTGGACAAACGAGGTTACTGGAAGAAGGGTTGCCTGGGACTGGGAGGTTGCCACCTCTAGCAACGTAGAGGAGGGGTGTTGCCGTCCACCACATCATCTGGCTTGTCCCCAAAATTGTTGAACTTCTGCTCCTGAGGAGACAAAAGGGATGCAGCAACGGGGTGAGGTGATCAGAGTGATGTATTGAAGCCTCCCGTTCCACATGTTTAGTAGTTGCACCTCAACGTCACTTTTGAGTAGGTTAGGTCGATCCCTAATCTCTGTTCCAATTTATTCTGTGGTCATTATTTTCAGGCTCCTTTTAAATTAGTGATTTATGCTTTGTTTCGGCGTGGCCGCCCTAGAGTCAAGATTCTCTTCTTTTGCCTCGCTTAGCTAATTGATCTGATTGCTCCATTTTCTGTTTATTTGCAGATACTACTCGACCTTGGGAACACGTTGTGATGCTTACGGAGGAGATTAAGAAGGGCACCGGTTCCGTCCCTGACGTCGAGGTTACCATCTGGTAATTGGTAATTTTGATTAGTAGATGTATTTCACTGCGTCATCTATTTTGGAGTTACCTTTTAAAATTTTAGATCGTAGATCCAAAGAATGCATCTTGCCTCATTGTTCTATGACAAATCGGTTATGCAGTTAGTTTTTCTTCACAGGTTAATACAGGATTTGCATCTCATGACTATATGGTTTGTAAATCGATTATCTTGTCAGCATTTCTTCACAATTATGATGTTGCATCCCCGTGCTTCTCTTAGCTTGCTGCTCATTGCAGGTGTGCTTGCTGCCACTGGTTATGATAGAACTTATGTATAGTTTATTGAAAACCTTCCTTTGTATATCACCAACATTGGGAATTATTTCAGGTTGCATATCAGCTCTTTGTGATAAGAAATTATGCTTGCAATAACCGATCAGATGGAACGGTTACTAAAGTTTGCAACATTTGATCTTTATTGTCGAAGATATAAGGAGCCAAGTAAGTGCCTTCTACTGTGTCTTTTGGATTACTTGATTGATAGTGCAACCAACTTCGAGTTTGCAACTCTTTTAGGCTGATGAGATTTTTTTAATCTTATATATGTACTTTCAGGGTAGAGGATTGCAACTATATTCATGTATAATTTATCTCCCATTCTATTTACAATGCATGAAATTCCACCCTTGGGTTCCTCTATGGCAAGAAATTAGAATTTTTATGATATCTTTGGCTCTTTCTAAATGAAACATGTCATGTAACTATGGTCCCTGAGGTAGTACAATATAAATTATTTCCCTATATTTCTATGATTTATTATTGGAACAAATATTGTCATCACATTAGCCTATGTGGTTATGTTATTGTAGATTGTTACGTTCTCTGAGCATGCCTACTAGCATGTCACTTCAATAATTTCAGGAAAGCATAGAAGCCATTGTATCTTCTTACATCAAATATATGGTGAATGCTCACAACACAAATGTATTGTAGCAATCCACATGATTTTTCACATTTACTAAATATTTCAATGATTAGTCACGGATATGTTGCACTGTTTGCATTAAAAGTGCACTAAGCATATGAGTGTCAGTGTGATTTCATTAATATATCACTGATTAAACAATGTTCTTTCTTCCATTTCCATTGTTTATTTTCATTTTGTGTGCTCAACTATATAAATTATCTATATCCTAAAATGTGTTGCAGTAATGCATAGGAACTATTACATCATGCTACTTATCACTTACATTCTTGTGTTGTGCAGAAAGCTTTGATTATTTAACCTTGCTCGTGAAAAGGGGGAAATTTGATTATTTAACCATGTTGTGCCATGAGATTTCTTCCCCTTTTTAGTGGTGCCAAATGAAGATCCTTTTAGATTGCAATACTTCTATGCATGCCTTCAGCATGCCTGGATGTGTCTACATCTGCATTCCTTAAGTGTATGATGGCATCAAGACTGGTATAATCTAGAAAGGATATTTTAGTTTTTGTACACTTACAAATTGTGCTTTCTGATGAACTTCATGTAAGATGTAGCTTCTTCCCAGGCGCCAAGGCTTCTCTTTTTTTTGGTTTGGTTCTTCTGCTCTATGTGGTTAATCTATCTGCTTCCAAAAATCATCCTGAAGTTCAAAAAACACATTTGAATGAAAGAATGGAGGTTATGTAAGAACCATCAGTTCAGATCTTTGTGAAAAACATTATCTACAACAACATTTTAGTAAACAATTGGGATGCTATGTCATTATTATAATCTTACCATTAGTTGAAATACTATTTAATACATCCTTCTGTTTTAGATTTGTGCTTACTTTTGATTCTAACATCTATTTATGTAGTCCCTTCATATATTTAAATTCCTATAATTCTATCGGCATAATGGACGGGTGCGGCAACACGCACCATCCCATCTTGGGGCCTTTTTCGGAGGGAATCGATCACGGAGGGCTTCTATATCAACACTGTCGGTGTTAAAACCGGCGGATCTCGGGTAGGGGGTCCCGAGCTGTGCGTCTAAGGTGGATGGTAACAGGAGGCAGGGGACACGATGTTTTATCCAGATTCGGACTCTCTTGATGGAGGTAAAACCCTACGTCCTGCTTGATTTATTCTTGATGATATGAGTATTAGAAGAGTTAATCTACCACGAGATCGGAGAGGTTAAACCCTAGAAGCTAGCCTATGGTATGATTGTATGTTGTCCTACGGACTAAAACTCTCTGGTTTATATAGACATCGGAGAGGATTAGGGTTACACAAGGTTGGTTACAAAGGAGGAGATATCCATATCCGTACTGCCTAGCTTGCCTTCCACGCCAAGTAGAGTCCTATCCGGACACAGGACGAAGTCTTCAATCTTGTATCTTCATAGTCCAACAGTCCGGCCAAAGGATATAGTCCGGCTGTCCGGAGACCCCCTAATCCAGGACTCCCTCAGTAGCCCCTGAACTAGGCTTCAATGACGATGAGTCTGGCGCGCAGTGTTGTCTTCGGCATTGCAAGGCGGGTTCCTCCTCCGAACACATCACAGAAGAGTTTGAATAACAGGATAGTGTCCGACCCTGCAAAATAAATTCCACACACCACCGTAGAGAGAATAATATTTCCACAAATCTTAATCTGCTGACACGCTTTGGCAACATGACATCAGGCCATGGCTCGGTGATTATTCGAACCGTTTTTCTTCAACCAGCTCCACACATAATGCGAGGCGGTTTCTTGACACGTCTTGTCAAAGCAGAGATCGTGTTCCCCTTATTACGGGATTCTCATTAATACAGTCGTGGGTAACCCAACCGTGCCTAGGACTCCTAGATTTTAGGCAAGTCCCAAACGGCCACTAGGAGGACGCTTGATATTCACCCTCTTTATAAAGGGACAAGGCTTTTACCTTTTTCCCTCCCGTGCTCAATCGAATCCTTCCCCCGCCTCAAGTTCTAACACCCAAAGCCCAGGTCATGTGCTTCGGACCTTCAATCATGTCCGGATCTAGCCTTCAAGGCCGGTGGATGCCCTCCTCCGTTATGGAAGAGGATATCAAGAAGTTGAGGGAGGCCAGATACCTGACCGCCGAGGTTTCGCATCGGCTGCCTGCCCGAGGGCAGGTCGTCCCTACTCCCGAACCCAACGAGAACATTGTGTTCATCTCCCACTTCCTCCGAGGTCTAGGCCTCACTCTGGATCCCTTCGTTAGGGGTTTGATGTTCTATTACGGGCTAGATTTCCACGATCTAGCCCCGGACTCCTTTCTCCACATCTCGGCATTTATTGTCGTATGTGAGGCCTTCCTCCGCATTACCCCTCACTTCGGCCTGTGGCTCAAGACCTTTGCCGTGAAGACGAAGATGGTCGAGGGGCAGCATGTAGCGTGCGGAGGCGCATTGATAAGCAAGATCGCTGGAGCTCCATGGCCCAAGGGTTCCTTTCCAGAGGTGTCCGGATTATGGCAACGGGAGTGGTTTTACATCACAGCTCCTAGAAGTGCCAAGTGGGTGGCTGCCCCTGCTTTCCGCTCGGGCCCTCCACCACAACTGATGTCATGGATTAGCAGAGGGCTGAGCTGGGGTCCAGCCAATGACGTGCCTATACTGCAGAGCCACATTCAAGATCTCTTCGAAGGAGATTTCAGTCTGGTTATGGTGGTGCAAGTCATGCTGGTTCGTCGAGTCCAGCCTTGCAAACGCCGGCCCTCCACATGTGGGAGTTCAACCCAGAAGGACCGCGCACTATTCAGAATTTCCTCGGCTTGACGCACGAGGAGATGTATAAATCATTCTTCGGACCCCAAATAGAGTGTCTGGATACTACCGAGGACGTGGGCCTGAGCAGCAACCGCATCGCCGACCAAGTAAGTAATCCTCTAGCCGAACACACCGTCTTTCATTTATCATGACGTCATTCCGAGAAATCGCTCTTTTGACCAGGACTGACTAACAAAGGCGAAGATGATTCGGTGTTCGGCCCCCCTTCCTGAGGGCTTGGACAATCCGGTACTGGAAAAGATGCTCGAGCTAGCACCTTTCCCGGAGCCCTCAAAGGAAGATAAAGGGGGGAATAATGAGGGCGAAAGCGGGCCCCCATCGCTACCAATTCCAACCGAGGGAATGAGCGCCTCCGTGAAGGAGGATAACCAAGGGGAAGAATCTGACCTTCTCTCGCTTCAGGGAAGGAAGAGGACTGCCTATGAAGATCCGGAAACCAAGGCTTCCAAATAGGAGAAGAAGTCTCCACCAAAGGGTCCTGCCTCGGAGGGTGCTCTTGCCGCACAAAGTCCGCGCGGAGATCAGCCCTCTAACGAGCTGTAAGTAATCAAAAAGCACTTTAATAGTGAAGATATACTACCTTACCTCTGAGGAAAATAACCGAAGCATTTATCTTGCAGTTCGGATCTTAGCCCTCCTCAGCAGAGCTCATCTTCGGGGGATCTTCTTCCGAAGATGATGGAGAGCGAAACGCCTCCCCCGGACTCCCCCGCTCAAGAAGAGGGCGACCTTGAAGTGTCGTCACGGAGGGCCTCGCCGGATCAGGTGAGGCCAGAAGATAATCCTATGGTCGCCCGAAGTCCCCAGTGTCTGGCTCTTGAAAAGAGCAACCAAAAGAATCCGACACCGTCTGGTATGCGGTCGGACGCACTGAGGGATCTGCTAGAGCGAGCGACTATCTCGGAAGAACACCGTACATTGATGGGTACGGTGATGGAAAGGATTTCGTCCGTCTAAAGCGGGTTGCATGACGCCTTTATGAGTCTACTGACGGGCTTTGAGGTACGTAAAATGATGTCATTTGTGATAGTACCGCACATTTTTAGGTGTGCCCTGTGTAGATAGTAGCCCCTGAGACTCTGGTTGTCGCCGAGGATGGCGGCAAACAGAGGATCGTAGTCCCAGGTAATAACCAGACCGCCTTCATGTGCAGGTGGTTGAAGCTCCGGTGGCTAGCCGGACTTATGGGTTTGCCGAACTAAAGCGGCAACTGGATGCGGCAGATGCCGACATCGAGCTTGTTAACAAGCGGCTTGACGAGGCATAGGGTAAGTAATGTTTTCTGGTGCATGTCACATAGTAAGTGCAGTGTAATGCCAATATCTTTAATATGTTATGACTATAGATGGAGCTGCCACCGTGGAGACCCTTCGGGCGGAGCTTGCCCGAGCCAAAGAACAAACAAGGATTAGTAATGTGGCCGCTTTAAAGGCGGGTGAAGAGTTGAGAGCCGAAAAGGATGCACATTGCGAGAGCAAAGATAAAATGGCCAAGATGGCTGTAAAGTTAAAAGACACTGCCGACCGTTGCCAGTTCCTCGAAGAAAAAAACCGGGCGAGGGCGACGGACCTTGAGAAGGCCACAATGGCGACCAAGGACACCCGCTCTGCCATGAGAGCGAAGAAGGAGGAATTGCGTGAAGCCGGGGATATTGCGGCTGGGAAGCCCTTTATGCTGCGAAGGAAGTTCGGAGATCCGCGGTATGCCCCTCTGGATCGGCTGTGGAGTTCGGCAGACGCATATATGGACTTGGCGGCGAGCGCTGTCGATGCGGCCGAATACTTCCGAGATCAAACAGATCGTGAAGTGGACAAGCTGTTTTGGTCGCAGTTTAACGTTCCAGAGCGTCCGCTCCCATTGAATGATCAGCTAGCCGAATGGGCTGAACTCAATAGGTTGTCCGGACTTGCCATGAGGTCTGTCGTGGATCAGCTGTGGCCGGAAAAGCCGAAGCTGAACAACTATTTCAGCTTAGTGCAGCAGTTCCTTGGTGCGGTGCCGCGCATCAATGCGATGAAGAGGTCGGCTTGTATAGAAGGCTCGCGATGGCCCTTGCCCGTGTCAAAGCATACTGGGCGGAGATGGATGCTACTACTGTCGCGGCGCAGGGTTCGGCCATAGGCCGAGTGGCTGCCGAGCACTATTTTGAAGAAGTTCTTGAGGGTGCTCGCCTGATAGAGGCCCAGTGCTCGAAGAATATTATGTTTGAATGACATGTATTCCCATTGTAAAAACAATGTTTTTATTGAATTTATCAAGGCTGTATTTATACTTGTGCCCGAAAGTATTGTGATGCCTCATGTGCGGGCATTTATGTATATATGTGTATAACCTGAAAGATTGCAGTCGTCGGCTTCAACCCCCACGCATATAATGCGGAGGTGTTCGCAGAAGACGCGTGTTCACACTTAATCCAACGTCTTCATCCTATTAAGGAGGTGATAGCGCAGCGAACGAGGCAACCGGACTATAATGCTTTAACACTGTCACTTAGCCGTAGGAGTTTGACGGTGGGGCTACTATATAGCCCCAGGTGGCTCCGTACTCTCCCGAATTTGGGGTGCGTACATGCCTGGCCGGGAAACGGCCCTTTGTTAAGGCGGAGGAATTCTAACATTCCGATAGGTCATCGAGTGGTTGACCAGTCTCACGCTATATCATGACAGTCACTTTTCGGCTTTCTCTACTGAGGTGCTCGTCCGGATGAACCGGGGCACAATCGCAGTAGTTCTCCTGGTGCCGTCTTAGCCGATAAAGCAGAACGTAAGGCAGCAACACACAGGAGCCGGGTAAACCCAACATTTGACCAAATACATGATTCGGAGCTGATGCATATAAGGCCAAACTCGCGACGCCGAACACTCCCTAAGGTGTTCGGTCTTTATGGTATAAACCGGGCCTAAACAGTGCCCTTTGTAAGAAGCCCCTGTTGTCCAGGTATGTGCATTATTCTGACATGGCCACATGCCAAGACGTCAGCATCCTTCTCAATAGTACTGAGAATCCGAGGGATGTGTATCAACAAGAGACAGTAAGAAAGGTTTACGCAGGGTCTTAATCTAAAAAGAATCCTTGGAACGGGTCCCTGCTGCACGTCTGCACCTGTGTCTCCGTTGTGCCGTATCCTGGACGGGTGTAGCACGATGGTCATCTGTAAAAGAGAGGAACTTAGGTGAAAAGTTGCCGTGCAAAAAGGTAGGTTATATTAAAGAAACCATGTACAATTCAAGATGAACGAAAATTGCCACTTGTTCTCGTGCATGGAGCCCCTTGTTTTTATAACAGGGGTGTGGCCGTCAAACCTGTATGGATTACATATAGCTTCGCCGGACTCGTCTGACCGTGTCCGTGGTCTTGAGGACCTATCAAATGCTTTAGTTGGTGAGGCCATTTTAGTGTACGTCTGCCAACGCAGTCGCACTCTCTTCGGCGCGCAAGGATCGCTCAATATTTCCACTTACTATAATGATGCGACGTGGACCGGCATCTTAAGCGTGAGGGAAGCGTAATGCGGTATTGCGTTGAAGCGAGTGAAAGCTTCGCGTCCAAGTAGTGCTTGATAGCCACTTTGGAATGGCGCAATGTGGAAGGTTAAATTTTCGCTACGGAAGTGTGATGCCCGGATAATTAAGCTACAGTAATTCTCTGCTAACGATGCCATGTCACTTTGATTACTGTTGCTAATCTCGCGTTAGTTCGAAACCGATCCAAATTCAAATTCAAAATCAAGCAAACAATAAAAGTTTTCAAATATTAAAACTAAAGTGTTCGGAGTGAACCAAATATTGCATAGGTAATTATGGTGGAGAAACCCCACATTTATAAAATGTTTAAATACTCTAAAATAAATAAAACTTAGCAAGAACAATTATTTAAATGCTTCTAAAATAATAAACAATTTCAAACTAAATTGTTTTAGGTGCCAATTTAATTATAAATTGATCGTGGCAGTGGCATATTTATTAATACTATTTTAGATACAACTTTTTGTATTGTATAAAAACTAAAGTTTAATAAAATAGAAAGAAAAATAAATAAAAAGAAAGAGAGAAACATAACAAAATAAAAAGGAACCCCACTCCCTCACTGGGCTTCGGCCCAGCAACCCACCAGGCCGCCAGGCCGGCCCACCTCGCCGTCATAACCTCCCCCACTCCCCCTCACTAGCCACCAACACCCCCACTCCTCTCTCCCGAAATATCTCCCCCCTCTCTCCCGATTGGATCGGGATCGAGAGGAGGAGGCCACCGACGCCGCCGCCCGTCGCCGCCAGGAACTCACGCCGCCTCGCCGGACTTCCCCACCGGCCTGCCTCCCCATCGCTCGTCGTCCCCGTCTCCCTCCTCGTGCCCCGCTGCCCTGTCCCTACTCCTCGCAGTGATCCCGCGACCTCCTCTCTCCCTCGCCCCACGCTCACCATGACCCTGTCGGGCCCACGCCCGCAACTTCACGCACGCACCCGCGCCCGGCCCGCACTCGCTGCGCCGCTTGGGACTGCGCCCGCGGCCATCCCTCGCCGGCCACCGCGACCCCCCTCCCCTGCTCGTGCGCCTGAGCGCTTCGCCGTGCTCTATCGCCCGCACTGGCCTCCCCTGCCTCTGCTCCAGGCCCGGTCGCGCCTGCAGCACCCCACTGCCGCCCCACGCCGTGGCCCCGTACTCGCGGTGCACCGCAGCACTGCTACCGCTGCCCACCACGGCCTCGCCCCGACGCGCGCCTCCTTCCCTACTGCTGCAGCTGCTTGCCCGCGCCGTCGCTTGGGCCGCGCCGCCATCGCCCCGTCGCGCCGCGCCCCTCTTGTTCGCTCGCGCCCGCCTGGACCGCGGCCACCCAGGGCCGTGCACTGCTTCCTCACACCCGCCTCTTTCCCCCGCGCAGCTCGTCGCTCCTGTCCGTAGCGCCACCGCGCTTGGAGCTCTGCTCCCACACCCACGCGCGCCCGCTACACTCTGCCGGCCACGTCGTCCTGCCTCTGCCGCGCGCTGCTGCGCCGCAGCGCCGCACCTCCATCGCCTGCTGCCGCATCGCCGCCCGGCTCCCCTCCGCCCCGCCGCGCTTGCTCCGGTCGGCCATGCCTGCCGGGCCGCGCCGGCTTCGCCCTTTGTTGCCACGGCTAGCCCCCACCGCGCCTTGCCGGCGCCCGCTGGCACGTCCCCTCTCCCGTGGCTTCGGGCCTGGGCGCCCACGCTCATGCGCCCGCACCCGTAGCCCCGCATGCCCGTAAGGCCCCCAGGGCCTATGACAGGGGCCCCACCCTAGAACGTTAATAAAAAAGGGGTTTAAAAATAATAAATAAAAATAAAAATAAATAATTAAATAATTAACTTAATTAATTCTGATTAAATTAACTAATTAAGATTAGTTAATCTAATGACTAATTAACCTAATTAACTATTGTTAATTAACTAACAGAGTATGATAGTGGGGCCCACCCTCCTAATTAATACTAATTAGGTTAATTAATTTGTTTAATTAAAATGTGGCACTGACCAGTGGGACGCACTAGTCAGGTTGACCAGTTAACCCTGATGACTGCTGACGTTAGCATGACCTCATGCTGATGTCATAAATCCATTTTCGAATTAAATTAAATAATTAATTAAATTCCAGAAAGTAATAAAATCTTTAGAAAATCATATCTTTTAATCCGTAACTCGGATTAAATTATTTTCTACATGAAAGTTGCTCAGAACAACGAGACGAATCCGGATACGCAGCCCGTTCATCCGCCACGCATCCCTAGCATAGCAAACACGCAACTTTGCCCCTCCGGTTCATTTGTCCGAAAACGTGGAACATCGGGGATATCTTTCTGGATGTTTTCCCCCCTTCACCGGTACCACCCCATACCGCGTTAGGGCACCCCTAGCACCGCTACTTGACATGTCATGCATCGTCACGCATATATTTGCTTAATAATTATTGTTTCTTCCCCCTCTTATCTCGCTAGACACTGAGACCAATGCCGCTGCTACCTAGTACGACTACGGTGTTGACGACCCCTCTCTCTTGCCAGAGCAACCAGGCAAGCCCCCCCTTGATCACCAGATATCGCCTATTCTTCTCTATACTGCTTGCATTAGAGTAGTGTAGCATGTTACTGCTTTCCTTAATCCTATTCTGATGCATAGCCTGTCATTGTTGCTACAACTATTGATACCTTACCTGCAATCCTAAATGCTTAGTATAGGATGCTAGATTATCATCAGTGGCCCTACACTCTTGTCCGTCTGCCATGCTGTACTACTGGGCCGTGATCACTTCGGGAGGTGATCACGGGCATTTGATATATACTTATACTGTTACATTACTTATGATACTGTTCGGAGATGGGGGCTGAAGGGGCAGGTGGCTCCATCCCGGTAGAGGTGGGCCTGGGTTCCCGACGGCCCCCGACTGTTACTTTGTGGCGGAGCGACAGGGCAGGTTGAGACCACCTAGGAGAGAGGTGGGCCTGGCCCTGGTCGGCGTTCGCGGATACTTAACACGCTTAACGAGATCTTGGTATTTGATCTGAGTCTGGCCACTGGCCTATACGCACTAACCATCTACGCGGGGACAGTTATGGGCACTCGACGTCGTGGTATCAGCCGAAGCCTTCGTGATGTCAGTGACTGAGCGGCGCACGCCGGGTTGGACCGCGTAACGCAACTTCCTTTGTAATGGAGGTTGCTAGGTCCGCTCACCGGCCGCGTACGCAACGTACAGGTGTGCAATGGGCGATGGGCCCAGACCCCTGCGCCATAGGATTTAGACCGGCGTGCTGACCTGTCTATTGTGCCTAAGTAGGGCTGCGACGTGTTGATCTTCCAAGGCCGGGCATGACCCGGAAAAGTGTGTCCGGACAAAGGGGATCGAGCGTGTTGGGAAATGTGGTGCACCCCTACAGGGAAGTTGATCTATTCGAATAGTCGTGTCCCTCGGTAAAAGGACGACCCGGAGTTGTACCTTGACCTTATGACAACTAGAACCGGATACTTAATAAAACACACCCTTCCAACTGCCAGATACAACCGGTGATCGCTCTCTCACAGGGCGACGAGGGGAGGATCACCGGTTAGGGTTATGCTATGCGATGCTACTTGGTGAACTTACCATCTACTCTCTTCTCCTGCTGCAAGATGGAGGTGACCAGAAGCGTAGTCTACGATAGGACTAGCTATCCCCCTCTTATTCCAGCATCCTGCAGTTCAGTCCACATATGATACCCTTAATCCATTTGTTTAACTTATGTCTGTACTCAGATATTGTTGCTTCCGCTCACTCGTCTATGATCGAGCTCTTGTATTCGAGCCCTAGAGGCTCCTGGCTTGTAATATGATGCTTGTATGACTTATTTTATTTGTAGAGTTGTGTTGTGATATCTTCCCGTGAGTCCCCGATCTTGATCATACACGTTTGCGTGTATGATTAGTGTATGATTGAAATGGGGGCGTCACAGGAAGTTATTGGGGAAGCCGAATATAACCTCTAGTAGCAGGGAGCCCGTGCAATGAGCCCCTGGGCCTGGCGTTACTCCTTTAAAGGTAGTATTGCTGTGGCAAAATTTCGTTGGGTCTATCCCCATTTTGCGGACTGTGTCCTGATATATCAGGTTTAGACTGCTGCCACCGTCCATCAGGACTCGTGTGAAGAGGTATCCGTCAATTATTGGGTCTAATACCAAGCAAGCCCATCCTGCACGCCGGATACTTGCAAAGTAATCCCGATGGTCGAAAGTGATCGGTTGAGACGACCAGTGGCAGGACTCCGCGGTGATAGGCCCTTGGGCATATTTCTCTGGGAGTGCCGCTTTGTTTCTCCCCTTGATCACGTGTAACACGTTTACTATTTTGACTTCTGGTGGAAATTTCTTTTGTTCCCCAATGTCTTGCTTGAGAGGCTCATCCTCGTCTTCGCTTGGTGTATCCTCCCCCTTGTGTACGGCGTTGAGCTTGCCGGACTGCTTGAAGACCCAACATTCTCTGTGGGTATGATTAGCAGGTTTACCAGGGGTGCTATGGATCTGACATATTTGGTCTAGAATTTTGTTTAGGCTGGATAGTTCGTCTCTGCTGCCTTTAGAGGGCGGATTTTGCTGACCTGGCCGAGAGCTTCTGAATCCGGCGTTTACCGCCGTGCTCTTCGGGATGTCTTCTTTATTCCGGCTCTTGTTATTTTTGCTGCATCGTGATTTCCCGTTTCCATCTCTAACTTCAGATGTACTTGGGTCGCTGGTGCTGCATCGGGCTAGCCAGCTGTCCTCGCCCACGCAAAAGCGGGTCATGAGGCTTGTTAATGCTGCCATTGTTCTCGACTTTTCTTGGCCGAGGTGTCTCGCAAGCCATTCGTCTCGGACGCTGTGCTTAAAAGCTGCCAAGGCTTTGGCATCCGGACAGTCGACTATTTGGTTCTTTTTAGTAAGAAACCTGTTCCAAAGCTTTCGGGCTGACTCTCCGGGTTGTTGAGTTATATGACTCAAATCGTCCGCATCCGAAGGTCGGACATAAGTCCCTTGAAAATTTGCCCGAAAAGCATCTTCGAGCTCTTCCCAGTTTCCAATGGAGCTTTCGGGGAGGCTTTTAAGCCAGTGCCGAGCTGGCCCTTTGAGCTTGAGGGGTAAGTACTTGATGGCATGGAGATCATCTCCTCGAGCCATATGGATATGGTGGAAATAGTCCTCAATCCAGACCCCAGGGTCTGTTGTTCCGTCGTATGCCTCTATGTTTACGGGTTTGAATCCCTCTGGAAATTCATGGTCCAGCACTTCGTAGGTGAAACATAGGGGGTGTGCGGCATCGCTGTATCTGGGTGTACCATGATGTTCGGATGTTTGTGGAGTTGCATTGCATGCTGGAGCGCGTTTGCGTGGTCCATAGATGGATCTTGTTGCATCGTCCTTTTGATGCGAGCCCTTACGTGGGTCGCATACTGGTTCATGTGCGGCGTCGTTTGCCGCTCTATGTTGGTCGTGAGGTCGTTTTTCCGGCCGGATTGCTGTTTTAATTTTTGGTTGTGGGGGATCTAAGGCCTCCTCATCGAATTCGGGTAGCAACTTCCGCTTCGGGTAGCTCTTGGTGTGGCGATTACCGCCGTACTTTGCTGCTGTGTTGAGTACTTTACTCCATCTGATTTGGAGTGTGTCTTGTGCAGCTTTGAACCTGTGCTTCTGCTTTTTTAGACTCCTCGCGATGGCAACAAGCCTTTGGTGGGCATTCCGTTGCTTCGGGTGTCTGTCCGGTGTGATGTCGTCCGGACTATTATTTTTGACAGAGTTGGGTTGTTCGGTTTGATTATCCGAATTGCCATGGACAGGCGATGGTTCGCCTCGCTCTAATGCTGGGTCTATATGATTGTTGTTTCTGCTGAGGCGGGATTTGGGGCGGTGCTTATGCCGCCGCTTTGACTGCTTCTCGAGGGGACATCCCTCCGTTGCGTCCTTCCGTTCCTTGTTGTCGTTTTCTTTTGGTGTGTCCACCATGTATACATCATGTGATGAAGTGGGAGTCCAATACCCTGTGGGCAGTGGTTCCTGTTCGTCTCCTGCATCGTCGTCCATACCATTGATGTCTTCGGAGTCGTAATCAAGCATGTCGGTTAAATCATCGACAGTGGCTACTAAGTGGGTGGTGGGCGGGCGATGAATTTCTTTGTCATCCGTACCCCGGTCCTGCCGGACATGGTTCGGCCAGGATTCTCCTAACAAGGAGAGATACCTTAGTGAATTCAGTATGTCACCGAAGGGTGAGTGTTGAAACACGTCTGCGGAGGTAAACTCCATGATCGGCGCCCAATCGGATTCGATAGGCACGGGCGCAAGCGGTTCGGAGTCCGTGGCCGGAGAAGGATCTAGCAATTTGACAACACGACTCTCGTGAAGGGTAAGGTCGATATTCGGCTCGATCGCCGCTGAGTGTACGACCTCCATGGCGGGGTCTATCCACCCGTCCATGGATGGCGCGATCGGCTCCAGATTGAGGGTCGGAGTGGTTGCCGACGCGATTTCCTCGACACCGTCCGATGGCAGAGCCAAATCATGCTCATCGTGACCGTGCGGCGCACTCGGCAGGGGCTCGAATCCGTCGAAGATCAAGTCTCCGCGGACATCGGCCGTGTAGTTTAAGCTTTCAAATCTGACCTGATGGCCAGGGACGTAACTTTTGATCTGCTCTAGATGGCCAAGCGAGTTGGCCCGCAGTGCAAGGCCGCCGAATACAAAGGTCTGTCCGGGGAGGGAGGTCTCACCCTGGACTGCATCACCATTGATGATTGAAGGAGCCATCAAGCCTAACAGCGACGACACAGAGGAACTCTCAATGAAAGCACCAATGTCGGTGTCAAAACCGGCGGATCTCGGGTAGGGGGTCCCGAACTGTGCGTCTAAGGCGGATGGTAACAGGAGGCAGGGGACACGATGTTATACCCAGGTTCGGGCCCTCTTGATGGAGGTAAAACCCTACGTCTTGCTTGATTTATTCTTGATGATATGAGTATTACAAGAGTTGATCTACCACGAGATCAGAGAGGCTAAACCCTAGAATCTAGCCTATGGTATGACTGTATGTTCTCCTATGGACTAAAACTCTCCAGTTTATATAGACACCGGAGAGGGTTAGGGTTACACAAGGTCGGTTACAAAGGAGGAGATATCCATATCCGTACTGCCTAGCTTGCCTTCCACGCCAAGTAGAGTCCTATCCGGACATGGGACGAAGTCTTCAATCTTGTATCTTCATAGTCCAACAGTCTGACCAAAGGATATAGTCCGACTGTCCAGAGACCCCCTAATCCAAGACTCCCTCAAACACCATAGCCTATTCGATGATGTGTGAGTAGTTCACCACAGACGTTCGGGTCCATAGTTATTAGCTAGATGGCTTCTTCTCTCTCTTTGGATCTCAATACAAAGTTCTCCTTTATTTTATTGGAGATCTTTTCGATGTAATTCTTTTTGCGGTGTGTTTGTCGAGATCCGATGAATTGTGGGTTTATGATCAAGATTATCTATGAACAATATTTGATTCTTCTCTGAAATCTTTTATGTATGATTTGTTATCTTTGCAAGTCTCTTCGAATTATCAGTTTGGTTTGGCCTACTAGATTGATCTTTCTTGCAATGGGAGAAGTGCTTAGCTTTGGGTTCAATCTTGCAGTGTCCTTTCCCAGTGACAGCAGGGGCAACAAGGCACGTATTGTATTGTTGCCATCGAGGATAAAAAGATGGGGTTTATATCATATTGCTTGAGTTAATCCCTCTACATCATGTCATCTTGCCTAATGCGTTACTCTGTTCTTATGAACTTAATACTCTAGATGCATGCTGGATAGCGGACGATGTGTGGAGTAATAGTAGTAGATGCAAAATAGTTTCGGTCTACTTGACGCGGACGTGATGCCTATATACATGATCATGCCAAGATATTCTCATAATTATGCACTTTTCTATCAATTGCTCGACAGTAATTTGTTTACCCATCGTAATACTTATGCTATCTTGAGAGAAGCCACTAGTGAAACCTAGGCCCCCGGGTCTATTTTCCATCATATAAGTTTTCAATCTATTTTACTTGCAATCTTTATTTTCCAATCTATATCATAAAAATACCAAAAATATTTATCTTATTATCTCTATCAGATCTCACTCTCGTAAGTGACCGTGAAGGGATTGACAACCCCTTTATCATGTTGGTTGCGAGGTTCTTATTTGTTTGTGTAGGTGCAAGGTGACTTGCGTGTAGTCTCCTACTGGATTGATACCTTGGTTCTCAAAAACTGAGGGAAATACTTATGCTACTTTGCTGCATCACCCTTTCCTCTTCAAGGGAAAACCAACGCAGTGCTCAAGAGGTAGCAGGGGCATCCCCAAGCTTAGTTGCTCACTCTCTTTTGGATAATAGCTTGGGATGCCGGGGCATCCCCAAGCTTAGCCTCTTCTTACTCCTTATTCCTTCATCCATCATAAGATAATCCAAAACTTGAAAACTTCAATCACACAAAACTCAACAAAAGCCTTCGTGAGATCCGTTAGTATAAGAAAACAAATCATTACTATAAGTACTGTAGCAAACCAATTCATATTTTGTTCTTGCATTATATCTACTGTATTCTAACTTTTCTATGGAAAAAACTCATCAAAGAACACCATAGAGCCATCAAAACAAGCACACAACACAAAGAAAACAAAGTTTGTCAAAAAACAGAACAGTCTGTAGCAATCTGGATATTTCGAGTACTTCTTTAATTACAAAAACTCTGAAAATTAGGAATACTTGGGAAATTTGTATATTAATCTACTGCAAAAGGAATGGGTATTTTATCTCTCTTTGGTGGAAAATGAAAATTATTTTCATGAGCACAAAAGTTTCTGTTTTTCAGCAAGATCAAACAACTATCACCCAAGAAGATCCTAAAGGCTTTACTTGGCAGAAACACTAATTAAAACACAAAAAACACAATCATACAATACGATAATTGTGCAAACACTCAAGAACAGGAAGCAAAAAGCAAAAATAAATTTTATTCATTGGGTTGCCTCCCAACAAGCGCTATAGTTTTATGCCCTTAGCTAGGTCTAAAGTAAGGATCTACGTTTTGTCATCCTTGTTCAACTCTTCAATCAAACATTTAGAATTCTTCAAAGATTCAACATAAATATTTTCAATGACAACACTCCTAGGAACAATTTTAAAGAATTCATTTTTGCCAAAGGAATCTCTTATAACTTCAACAAAATCCGGGTGAATGCTAATCATCTTAAGATCCTCTTTACTATTACTAGAAGTTGCACCCTTGCTCTTAGTAACCTGAGTAGTCTTGCCAATCTCTACGACAGTTTTTTCAATAGTTTTAGTGGAAGCAAAAGCCGTGCTCAAATTACCAAATATTTCTTCTAATTTATCAATCCGAGACAGACTTTCTTCAATTCTGTCATGAATTACGGTTCCCCTTTCTTTTAGTAACTTAAAAACTTCTCCCGCTTTTGACCCAATCTTAGTAGCAAAATTATGCATTTTTTATCCAATTTTTCAATATTTTCTTCAGTAAGCATTTTCTTTTCAACAACATCTAATCTTTCCTTGACATGCTCAAGAGTCAAAGTCATTTCATTAACCATAAGAGGTGGTGAACCCACTAAATTTCCCATAACATTGAAAGCATCAAGAGAGGGACACATCAAGAAATTTCCACTAGTAATCATATCAAGGACGAATCTATACCAAGTGGTGATGCCCACATAAAAGCAACGATGAAGAATAATGGTAGATTGCTTACGGATAGATCTATTATGAGCATTGCAAATTCTATACCAAGAATCTTTTAAATTTTCTCCTCCCCTTTGTTTAAAGTTGAGAACTTCGTTCTCGGGAGTGCAAGCAATAGAGGAAGAACTATCCATGACGATAATAAAAGCAAACAAGTTTGCACTCACAAACAGATCCGGTAAGAAAACAGCGAATGAAAAAGAAGGGCGAATAAAATGGCAATTTTTGTGAAGTGGGGGAGAGGAAAACGAGAGGCAAATGGAAAATAATGTAAATTTTGAGGAGATGAGATTTGTGATTAGGAACCTGGTATATGTTGAAGATCCTCCCCGGCAACGGCACCAGAAATTCTTTTTGATGTCGGCTAAGACTACGTCGGTATTTCCCCAAAGAAGAAGGGATGATGCAGCACAGTGACGGTAGGTATTTCCCTCAGTGATGAGACCAAGGTTATCAAACCAGGAGGAGAACCAAGCAACACTGCGTAAACATCACCTGCACACAAATAACAAATACTTGCAACCCGACATGTTAAAGGGGTTGTCAATCCCTTTCGGGTAATGGCGCCAGAAATTGGCACATGGACGGGAGAAAGTTGTAAATATTGATAGATTGAACGCCAAATAAAATAAATAAGAATAAATTGCAGCAAGGTATTTTTGGTTTAATAGATCTGAAAATAAAAGCAAAGGAAAAGTAGATCGCAATGTAAAATAATATGAGAGAGAGAGACCCGGGGGCCGTAGGCTTCACTAGTGGTTTCTCTCGAGAAAAATAGCAAACAGTGGGTAAACAAATTACTGTTGGCAATTTATAGAACTTCAAATAATCATGATGATATCCAGGCAATGATCATTACATAGGCATCATGTCCAAGATTAGTAGACCGACTCCTGCCTGCATTTACTACTATTACTCCACACATCGACCGCTATCCAGCATGCATCTAGGGTATTAAGTTCATGGGGAAACGGAGGAATGCAATAAGACTGACGACATGATGTAGACAAGATCTATCTATGTAGAGATAGACCCCATCATTTTATCCTTAGTAGCAACGATACATACGTGATGGTTCCCCTTCTGTCACCGGGATCAAGCACCGTAAGATCAAACCCACTAGCACCTCTTCCCATTGCAAGATAAATAGATCAAGTTGGCCAAATAAAACCCAAATATCGGAGAAGAAATACGAGGCTATAAGCAATCATGCATATAAGAGATCAAAGAAACTCAGATAACTTTCATTGATATAAAAAGATAGATCTGATCATAAACTCAAAGTTCATCGGATCCCAACAAACACACCATAAAAGAGTTACATCATATGGATCTCCAAGAGACCATTGTATTGAGAATCAAACGAGAGAGAGGAAGCCATCTAGCCACTAACTGTGAACCCCTCTGTGATGGTGTCTAGATTGGATCTGGTGGTTCTGGACTCTGCTATGGCTGGAATTGATTTTCGTCGACTCCCCTAGGGTTTCTGAAATATTGGGGTATTTATAGAGCAAAGAGGCGGTCCGGGGGCACCCAAGGTGGGCACAACCCATGAGGGCACACCCTGGTGGGTTGTGCTCCCCTTAGAGCACCCCCGAGGCGTTGCCTTGGCCCATTGGGTGTCTTATGGTCCAAAAGAAAAATCTCCGTAAAGTTTCGTTGCATTTGGACTCCATTTGGTATTGATTTCCTGTGATGTAAAAAACATGCAGAAAACAACAAGTGGCACTTGGCACTATGTCAATAGGTTAGTACCAAAAAATGATATATATAATGACTATAAAATGATTATAAAACATCCAACAATGATAATATAATAGCATGGAACAATAAAAAATTATAGATACGTTGGAGACGTATCAAAGATCATCACACATCTATTTACTTACAACTCAAGAATTACAACTCGATACTAGAACAAAATATGACTCTATATGAATGCCTCTGGCGGTGTACCGGGATGTGCAATGACTCAAGAGTGACATGTATAAAAATTATGAAAGGTGGCTTTGCCACAAATACGATGTCAACTACATGATCATGCAAAGCAATATGACAATGATGAAGTGTGTCATAATATACGGAACGGTGGAAAGTTGCATGGCAATATACCTCTGAATGGCTATGGAAATGCCATAATAGGTAGGTATGGTGGCTATTTTGAGGAAGGTATATGGTGGGTTTAAGGTACCAACGAAAGTTGCGCGGTACTAGAGAGGCTAGCGATGGTGGAAGGGTGAGAGTGCGTATAATCCATGGACTCAACATTAGTCATAAAGAACTCACATACTTATTGGAAAAATCTATTAGTCATCGAAACAAAGTACTACGCGCATGCTCCTAGGGGGATAGATTGTTAGGAATAGACCATCACTCGTCCCCGACTGCCACTCATAAGGAAGACAATCAAAAAATACCTCATGCTCCAACTTCGTTACATAACGACAGTTCACCATACGTGCATGCTACGGGAATCACAAACTTGAACACTAGTATTTCTCCAATTCACAATTACTCACTAGCATGACTCTAATATCACCATATTCATATCTCAAAACAATCATAAGGAATCAAACTTCTCCTAGTATTCAATGCACTTTATATGAAAGTATTTATTATATCCCTCTTCGATGTCTATCATAGTAGGACTAAATTCATAAGCAAAGCAAATTACCATGCTGTTTATAAAGACTCTCAAAATAATATAAGTGAAGCATGAGAGTTCAACAATTTCTATAAATAAAACCACTGCCATGCTCTAAAAAGATATAATTGAAGCACTAGAGCAAAATTGCCAACTCAAAAGATATAGGTGAAGCACATAGAGTATTCTAATAAATCACGATTCATGTGTGTCCCTCTC
This sequence comes from Triticum dicoccoides, assembly GCF_002162155.2. NCBI lineage: Eukaryota > Viridiplantae > Streptophyta > Magnoliopsida > Poales > Poaceae > Triticum > Triticum dicoccoides. The sequence continues at coordinate 500,656,076 of NC_041382.1, read as the reverse complement.
AAAAGGTGTGTAAAACAAGGATGATTGTGGCAAACTAAAAAGAAAAGACTCATATCATATGAGACGCTCCAAGCAAAACACATATCATGTGGTGAATAAAAATATAGCCTCAAGTAAAGTTACTGATAGACGAAGACGAAAGAGGGGATGCCTTCCAGGGCATCCCCAAACTTAGGCTCTTGGTTGTCCTTAAATATTACCTTCGGCTGCCTTGGGAATCCCCAAGCTTAGGCTCTTGCCTCTCCTTATTCCATAGTCCATCAAATCCTTACCCAAAACTTGAAAACTTCACAACACAAAACTCAATAGAAAATCTCATGAGACCAGATAGTATTAGAAAATAGGGTTTTTATTATTTATGCCATCGGTTGTGTCCCACTACTTAGTTTTGCCACTAGGAATTTCAACTGCTCAAAAATGCCATCGCTTTGTTAGACACATGTTCAAAAATGCCACTGGGCACCATTATTGTGATCTCAAATCTCTTTTGCCATGTTATAATGACATAAATACCTATGAACCAGCATGCCAGCTCTCCTTCTATCTTACTACAATAAAGTGTGGGGCCCACTTGATCCCAACGACATTCTTATTTTCTTATAAAATTATTCACTTGGTTACTCCTGACAAGTGGGGCCACACTTATCATTGTGAGATAGAGAGAGCTGCCATGTGGGTCTAGGCTTATTTTTGTCATATAACAAGGTCAATGAGTTTGATGTGAAAATAACGATGTCTGATGGCATTTTTTAGGAAACATCTAACGAAATGATGGCATTTTTGAGCGAACATCTCACGGATCGATGGCATTTTTGAGTAGTTGTAACTTCTAATGGCAAAACTAAGTAGTGGGACACAACTAGTGGCAAAAATGATAAAAACCCTAGAAAATAAATCACCACTTATGGTACTGTTGTGAACTCATTCTTTATTTAAATTGGTGTAATATCTACTGTATTCCAACTTCCCCATGATTCATACCCCCCGATAGTACCCATACATTCACCAAAATAAGCAAACAACACAAAGAAAACAGAATCTGTCAAAAACAAAATAGTCTGTAGTAATCTGTAACTCCAAAAATTCTAAAAAATTAGGACAATAGAGGCAATTTGTATCTTAATCTTCTGCAAAAATAATCAGTATTTTATCACGCTTCTGTTAAAAATGAGAATTGTTTTCCTGAGTGCAAAAGTTTCTGTTTTTCAGTAAGATCAAATTAACTATCCCCATAAGCTATCCCAAAGGTCTTACTTGGCACAAACACTAATTAAAACACAAAAACACATACAACCAGAGGCTAGATGAATTATTTATTCAAAAACAGAAAAGAAAAATAATGGGTTGCCTCCCAATAAGCGATTTTCTTTAAAGCCTTTTAGCTAGGCATTGATAATTTTAATGATGCTCACATGAAAGATAGCAATTGAAACACAAAGAGAGCATCATAAAACATGTGGCAAACAAGTTTTAAGTCTAACATGCTTCCTATGCATAGGGATTTTATAAGCAAACAAATTATCAAGACATGCAAAAGCCACCATATGCAAGGAAGAAGAAAGAAACAATAGCAATCTCAACATAACGAGACTATGCTACTTCTTGAGCACTGCGTTGGTTTTCCCTTGAAGAAGAAAGGGTGATGCATCAAAGTAGCGTAAGTATTTCCCTCAGTTTTTGAGAACCAAGGTATCAATCCATTAGGGGGCCACACTAAAGTCCCTTGCACCTACACAAACAAATAAGAACCTTGAAACCAACGCGATAAAGGGGTTGTCAATCCCTTCACAGCCACTTGCAAAAGTGAGATCTGATAGAGAAGATAAGATAATATTTTGGGTATTTTTATGATAAAGACTAAAAGTGAAGAAACCAAAATAAATGACGCAAGAAATAGCTTGTTGACGGGAGATTAATATGATGGAAAATAGACCCGGGGGCCATAGGTTTCACTAGTGGCTTCTCTCAAGATAGCATAAGTATTACGGTGGGTAAACAAATTACTGTCGAGAAATTGATAGAATTAAGCATAGTTATGAGAATATCTAGGTATGATCATGTATATAGGCATCACGTCCGTGACAAGTAGACCGACTCCTGCCTGCATCTACTACTATTAATCCACACATCGACCGCTATCCAGCATGCATCTAGAGTATTAAGTTCATAAGAACGGAGTAACGCTTTAAGCAAGATGACATGATGTAGAGGGATAAACTCATGCAATATGATATAAACCCCATCTTTTTATCCTCGATGGCAACAATACAATATGTGTCGTCTCCCCTACTGTCACTGGGATCGAGCACCGCAAGATTGAACCCAAAGCTAAGCACTTATCCCATTGCAAGAAAGATCAATCTAGTAGGCGAAACCAAACTAATAACTCGAAGAGACTTGCAAAGATAACTAAACATACATAAAATAATTCAGAGAAGATTCAAATATTGTTCATAGATAATCTTGATCATAAAACCACAATTCATCGGATCTCGACAAACACACCGCAAAATAAGATTACATCGAATAGATCTCCAAGAGAATCAAGGAGAACTTGGTATTGAGATCCAAAGAGAGAGAAGAAGCCATCTAGCTAATAACTATGGACCCGAATGTCTGAGGTAAACTACTCACGCATCATCGAAGAGGCTATGGTGTTGATGTAGAAGCCCTCTGTGATCAATGCCCCCTCCGGCGGAGCGCCGGAAAAGGCCCCAAGATGGGATCTCACGGGTACAGAAGGTTGCGGTGGTGGAATTAGGTTTTCATGGCGCTCCCCGATGGTTTGGGGGTACGTAGGTATATATAGGAGGAAGAAGTAGGTCGGTGGAGCCACGAGGGGCCCACGAGGGTGGAGGGCGCGCCCAGGGGGTAGGCGCGCCCCCTGCCTCGTGGCCTCCTCGTTGATTGCTTGACGTCCACTCCAAGTCCTCTAGATCACGTTTCTTCCAAAAATCACGCTCCTGAAGGTTTCATTCCGTTTGGACTCCGTTTGATATTCTTTTTCTGCGAAACATTGAAATAGGCAAAAAACAACAATTTGGGCTGGGCCTCCGGTTAATAGGTAGTCCCAAATATAATATAAAAGTGTATAAATAAGCCCATTAAACATCCAAAACAGAATATATAATAGCATGGAATAATCAAAAATTATAGATACATTGGAGACATATCAAGGTAATTTAGTAACATGAAAATTTCTACAACCATGTTTTCCTCTCTCATAATAATTACATGTAGGATCATAATCAAATTCAACAATATAACTACCACATAAAATATTCTCAACATGATCCACATGCATGCAAAGTTGTCACTCTTCCAAAATAGTGGGATTATCATCAAATAAAGTCATGACCTCTCCAAACCCACTTTTATCAAAAATTTCATAAGACTTATCAATCTCCAAAGTACTGAGATCATTATTTCCTAAAGTTTACACTCTTCCAAACCCACTTTCAATATTATAGAAATCATATTCATCATGAGGCTTAAATAAATTTTCAAGATCATAAGAAGCATTGTCACCCCAATCATGATCATTGCATTAAGTAGAGGACATAGAAAAACTAGCATCCCCAAGCTTGGGCTTTTGCATATCATTAGCACAATTAATAGAATATATAATAACATCATTGCAATCATGCTTTTGATTCAAGGAACTATCAAGTATGTGTGCAATAGCAATAATTTCATGTTTAACATAAGGAACTATAGCAAGTTCATCTCCATAAGCATAATTAATATTGGTATCATGGCCATAAGAATAGCAAGCATCATGTTCATCAAGGGATATTTCAACCAAATCAACGGAATCATAATCATCTATAGATTCATGCATATCATTATTTTCTTCCAAAGCAACGGTCATTCTCTCAATAAATTCTTTGACATAGGCATTGTGAGCATAGTTTTCATAGCAATATTTAAGTATGTCAAAATATTCAGATTTGTAGAGAGTAATATCATACTTTTCAATCAAATAAGCAACTTCATAATAACCCTTAAAAGCAACAAATTCTTCAATTTGTTCAATCATAGAAACTATAAACACCCTTTTCATAAGAAGATAAGATTTCATTATCAATAAACTAACATAGGTAGGGAAGGTGTTTTTTAAGGTTCTTAGAGCAACAAGTAAAATCACAAAGATTCCAAGCATAACATAGCAAACAATTTAGTTGATTCCGTAAGAGTCTCCCTTTTTTAGACAAATGGTGACGCACAAAATGAGCATGCTCATCTAAAGATTTTCCCTCAACTAAACTAGTTGGGGTTTCAGCATGAGCACATATGGATCGAAAATGATCCAAGTAGAAAACTTTATGTGGATCCATAAACTTTGTTTCTGATTTTCAATAAACACATAATTATACCAAGCAAACGAGCAAATAATCCAAGTAAGACATGAGGGCAAACTAAAAAGACGAACAAAAGAAGGGCGAAGAAAAGGGCAAATCTTTTCGAAAATTGCTTTAGAAGTGGGGGAGATGAAAATGAGAGGCAAATGGTGAATAATGTAATGTGAGAGATGAGAGTTTATGATGGGTACTTGGTGGGCTTGACTTGGCATAGATCTCCCCGGCAACGGTGCCAGAAATTCTTCCTGCTACTTCTTGAGCTTGCGTTGGTTTTTCCCTTGAAGAGGAAAGAGTGATGCAGCAAAGTAGAGATAAGTATCTACCTTAGTTTGAGAACCAAGGCATCAATCCAGTAGGAGAAGAACGCACAAATCACCTAATACCTGCACAAACAATCAAACACTTGCACCCAACGCGATAAAGGGGTTGTCAATCCCTTCATGGTCACTTGCAAATGTGAGATCTGATAGAGATAGATAAATAAAACTAAACAAAAGGTAAAATATTTTTGGTTTTTTTGTTGTATAAATCTGAATGTAAAGATTGCAAAATAGTAGATCGGAAACTAATATGATAGAAAATAGACACGGGGGCCATAGGTTTCACTAGAGGCTTCTCTCTTGAAGGCAAATAATACGATGGGTGAACAAATTAGTGTCAAGCAATTGATAGAAAAGCACAAAGTTTTGACGATATCGAAGGCAATGATTATGTAATATAGGCATCATGTCCGTGTCAAGTAGACCGACTCCTGCCTGGATCTACTACTATTACTCCACACATCGACCGACTCCTGCCTTCATCTAGAGTATTAAGTTCATGAAGAGCAAAATAATGCATTAAGTAAGATGACATGATGTAGAGGAATAAACTCAAGAAATATGATGTAAACCCCATCTTTTTATCCTCGATGGCAAAAATAGAATATGTGCCTCGCTACCCCTACTTTGTCATTGGGTGAGGACACCGCAAGATTGAACCCAAAGCTAAGCACTTCTCCCATTGCAAGAAAAACCAATCTAGTTGGCCAAACTAAACCGATAGTTCATAGAGAATTACGAAGATATCAAATCATGCATATAAGAATTCAGAGAAGATTCAAATAATATTCATAGATAATCTGACCATAACTCCACAATTCATCAGATCTCAACGAACATACCACAAAAGAAGATTACATCGGATAGATCTCGAAGAACATCGAGGAGAACATGGTATTGAGAATCAAAGAGAGAGAAGAAGCCATCTAGCTACTAGCTATGGACTCGTAGGTCTGAGGTAAACTACTCACGCTTCATCGGAGGGGCAATAGAGTTGATGTAGATGCCCTCCGTGATCGAATCCCCCTCTGGCAGGATGCTGGAAAAGGCCCCAAGATGGGATCTCATGGGAACAGAAGGTTGTGGTAGTGGAAAAGTATTTTCATGGATGCTTCTGGTGGTTTGGGAATATATGTGAATGTATAGGAGGCAGAGCTAGGTCAGGAGGTCACCGAGGGGCCCACAAGGTAGGGAGGCACGCCCTACCCCCTGGGCGCGCCCTCCACCCTTGTGGCCGCCTCATGGCTCTTCTGACTTGATCTCCAAGTCTCCTGGGTGTCTTCTAGTCCAAGAAAAATTATCGCGAAGGTTTTTTCCGTTTGGACTCCATTTAGTATTCCTTTTCCGCGAAGCTAAAACAAGGAAAAAACAGCAACTGTCACTGGGTTCTAGGTTAATAGGTTAGTCCCAAAAATAATATAAAATAGCATATAAATGCATATAAAACATCCAAAACAGATACTATAATAACATGGAACAATCAAAAATTATAGATACATTGGAGATGTATCACCGCCGCCAAAACCCTACCACCTTCCCCTCCCCTCCGCAACCCCCATGGCCTCCCCATCATCCTGAATCTCCGACAGGTCCAACCTCTTCACTGGACCCGAACCCCCCACCGTCACTGACATCCACGATCTCAATATCTATGAGAACATTCACATATGCCTAGATCAATCCAGCTCCTCCTACTCCGTGTGGAAGACCTATTTCAACCTCGTCTTTCGCGAGTACTACCTCACCGAGCATATCGACAGTTCTGTCGACGGCGAGGTGATGAAGGCCCACCCCAAGTGGTCCGCCATTGAGGCCACAGTCATCCAATGGTTCTACCTCACCATCTCGAAGGACATCTTCCACATGGTTGTCGCCGAGGACGATAATGCTTGCTTCATGTGGAACAAGATCAATGCGCTCTTCACCGATAACAAGCTCCAACGCCTTGTGTTCTTGTAGCAAGAATTTTTTGGGTGCCATCAAGATGACTCCTTCATCGATGATTATTGCATGCGCCTCAAGATACTTGCCGATGAACTTCACAACATCGGTGCCAAAGTCTCCGATGAGCTCATGCTTAGAACACTCACCACTGGCCTCAACAAGGATTTCGATAAGGCCGCATCTAATCTCACCTTGTTGCCTTAGCCGACTTTTTAGCAAGTTGTCGCATACCTGCATTTGGATGAACGCTGGACGTAGAAGGTGAAGAAGCAGGTGCAACACACCGCCCTCATCGCCGGTACTTCCTGCGCCACGCCTACACCACCACCGCTGACTCACCCGTGACCACCCGCGCCGTCGGGATTCTTCCCACTCCCACCGGTGCCACTCGCACCACCCATGCCCCCGCATCGTAGCAACAAGCCAGCGGTAGCCGGCGTAACAGGAGGGGTGGGGGCAGACGCCCAGGCAGCAGCAACAACCTGGGTATGGGGGCACCTCCCCAGCATCTGCCCTCCCTGCCCTGGTCCTATGGCACCAACCCATAGACTAGAGATGTCCATGCATACTCCATGTCGGTGCCGCAGCCACCAGCTCGCAGTCTCCTTGGTTCCCACCCTACCGGTCATCAGGCTTACTCGATAGTCTAGCAGCCACCACCACCGGCGGGATTCTACCCGTCGCCCGCTCAGACCGGCAGCTGATGCGACTTGAAACTGTGTCGGCATTTCCCCAAAGAGGAAGGGGTGATGTAGTACAACTACGGTAGGTATTTCCCTCAGTTCTGAAACCAAGGTTATTAATGCAGTAGGAGAACCAAGCAACACTATGTAAACGGTACCTGCACACAAAGAACAAATACTTGCAACTCGATGCGTAAGAGGGGTTGTCAATCCCTCCACGGTAAAAGGATAAATTGTTTTGTATAAGATTTGATAATTGGATCTAGCAAAAACACAAAATTAAGTAAGTAAATACAAAGTTCAACAAGTTATTTTGGGGTTTTTGGAAATATAGATCTGAAAATAATATGATAAAAGATAGACCGGGGGCACGTAGATTTCACTAGTGGCTTCTCTCGAAAAAATAGCATACGGTGGGTGTCGGTGTCAAAACCAGCGGATCTCGGGTAGGGGGTCCGAACTGTGCGTCTAGGATCAATGGTACATTAGATGGGGGACACGATGTTTACCCAGGTTTGGGCCCTCTCTATGGAGGTAATACCCTACTTCCTGCTTGATTGATCTTGATGAATATGAGTATTACAAGAGTTGATCTACCACGAGATCGTAATGGCTAAACCCTAGAAGTCTAGCCTATGTGGGTATGGTAATGAGTATATGTGGTGTTCTTTCCGGACTATCCCCTTCGGTTTATATAGACACTGAGGGGATCTAGGGACATGGAGTTGGTTACATAAGAAGGAATCTTCGGTCGCCAAGCTTGCCTTCCACGCCAAGTAGAGTCCAATCCAGACACGGTGCAGTCTTCGGCCTTCATGTCTTCACAACCCATCAGTCCGGCCCATGGATAACAGACTGGACGCCTGAGGACCCCTTAGTCCCGTACTTCCTCAGTAGCCCCTGAACCTGGCTTTCAATGACGAGGAGTCCGGCGTGCTGATTGTTTTCGGCATTGCAAGGCGGGTTCCCCTTTCTCCCAACTCCAAGATAGTCTTCGGATGCGACGATAGTATCCGGACCTGTCACATACCACACACAACCGCGGAGAGAATATATTTTTTCACACGAGTTCTATCCGCTGACAGCTTTTTACAACACGACATTACGTTTGTTCGGTCATAATTTCGAACCGCTTTACATCTTCCACTCCATGTCTTGAGACGCGGTTGCCATTGGCACGCCTTGTCGAAGCAGAGATCATGTCCCCTTATCATGGGATTCTCATCAATGCGGGCATGGGTAACCCAACCGTGCCATTTATACAGCCCTTGGGAATAGGCGAGTTTTTAGGACGAGTGGGGAGGCGCTTGATATTCGCGGCCTTTATAAGGGGATAAGGACACTCTCCCTTTACCCACACCCTTCTTCATCTTCAGTCCTTCCGTCCTCGAGCTCTAGCGCCCAAGCTTTTAGCTTTTCCTCGTTCGAGAAGGCACTCCAATCATGTCCGGATCTGGAGCTGGAGGCAAGTGGATGGCCTCCTCCGTTAAGAAGAAGGATATCACAGAGCTCCGGGAGGCCGGCTATCTAGCCAAGGAGATTGCTCACCGACTCCATGCAAAAGGGCAAATCGTCCCTACCCCCGAGCCCCATGAGAGGGTTGTGTTTCTCACACACATCGTCCATGGGCTAGGATTCCCTCTTCGTCCATTTGTTTGTGGATTGATGTTTTACTATGGGTTGGACTTCCACGATCTGGCCCCCGACTTTATCCTCAATATCTCTGCATTCATAGTTGTGTGCGAAGCCTTTCTCCGCATCCCACCTCACTTTTGGCCTACGGCTGAATACTTTTAATGTAAAGCCAAAGGTGGTGCGCGGCCAACAGGCCGAGTGCGGAGGTGCCATGGTGGGCAAGATGCCCAATACCACCTAGCTCGAAGGATCCTTTGTAGAGACAGTGAAGGGATGGCAATCGGGGTGGTTCTATATCACTGAGCCGCGCAATGCCAACTGGGCGGCGGCTCCCAATTACGATCCGGAGTCCCGATGCGGCTTACCTCATGGCAAGAGAAGGGCCTGACCTGGGGATCTTGGGAAGAGATCACGGGGCTCCAAACGTGCCTCCAGAATATGATAATCCAGAAGATCATCCAGGTTATGCTTGTACGCCAGATCCTTCCATGTCAGTGCCGGACCTATTATTTGTGGGAGTTTGATTTAGCCGAGCACCAGACGCTGCTAAGGCTTTTCAGCACGACGCATGAAGATATCTGGAAGGTTCTCTTCAAGGGCAGTGAAACGCCACCACCCTTGACCAAAGATCACCGGCTCAACTTTAAGCGTCAGGCCAATTCGGTAAGCCATCAAGGTATAGTCTTTAAGGACACACCTCGAGGAAGGATACTAAGCCTTCTTGTCAATTTCTTTTTTAGGCCTGGGTCGACCTAGCGGGACGGATTAATAGTCCGGCTCTGCTGCCCGAAGACGAAGAAACCCCACTCCTTATGGAGATGCTATTTCTAGTGCCTTACGATGTGCCGGAGAAGAAGGTCAAAACCACGGCCAAGGGGACCAGGAGTGGGCTTCACCGAAGGAGCACCTTGGTCATCTCATTTGACGATGAGATAAACCCCTCAGCCGCCGATGATGACGACAAGGAGGGAGGCGACTCCCCTCCTACGGGAGGAAGGGAGAAAAGGGAGGCCTCCACGAGTTTGGAGGCGGAGGCGCCCAAGAGGGGGAGAGGCTCCCTCGCGGATAACTCCGCGTGGGATGTTGATAGCAGTCTGGAGCGACCTCGTCGGACTAAGCCTCAGGCCGCCTCGTGAGTACCAAAATCAAAAACATCTGGCCTTCTTGGTTTATAATATTGACACATCTTAAACCTTGTCATTGCAGTCCGGCACGCGATGGCTCCCCGCGATCCTTGACAGAGGATTCACTGGACTCGAAGGAGATGGCTAGCATGTCTCCGCCACCTGCTCATTCCATCTCACCCAAGGGTGATGACGAAGTGGTGTCCAAAAAGACTTGCCCAGGCCGGGGGGAGATTCCGGAGACCATCGGGGTGACATCCCAGGATGACTCCTCGGCCGTCGGACATACGGGGGGAAATGTCCCCATGGTGGCTGGTGACGGGGCCCGAGTTCCCTTTGGGCCTCAGCCGGATGCCATTCTGGAGATCTACATGGCTCCGGGGTCCAGCGAATGGCATTCCCCCCAAGGAGGGGATGTGCCTGTTCCACTGGTGACCTCTGTCCAGCCAGAGGCACCGGATAATCTGCTGGAGGCGCTACGAGGCGCCTCTATCGTGGATGAGCAGACTGACCGAAGCCTGCACCAGCCTTCTAACGGGCTTTGAGGTGAGTAATGTGATTGTAGGAAAAATATCACCGTATAGACAGTAGCCCCCGATGCTCTGTTTGGTGTTTGGGAGGAAAAGCCAAACAAAGGATCAAGAATAAATATCGCAGGAGTCTAACATGAGTTGTCTATGTGAATAAGCAGGTATCACTCTAGGCTGCCACTGCTCATGCTGCGGAAGTTTTCTGACTGAAGCGAAAACTGGAGCGGGCTGAGGAGGAGCTCGGCCTCGTGAAGAAGCAGCTGGAATGTAGCCAAGGTATGTAGTAACCTATGGGTACATTTCAAAAAAATGAATAGTCCAGCCGGACTAAAGTGTCATAAACTTTATTAGTGGCCACGACCGAGGTGGCGGCCCTTAAGAAGGCGTTAGCCGAGGCCGAGGACAAAGCGGCCAAGGAACGCGCCTCGCGTGAGGAGCACGAGGCCCGGGTTGGCGAGGTGCGGCAACAGCTCTAGGGCGCGATAGAGAGGTTTGAGTCCTTGGAGCACGATTGTAAGGTGCAAGAGTCCAAATTGGCGAAGGCCCGCCAGAGCGCGCAGGATGCACGAGCCGAAGCCCAGAGCGCCCTCCAGGAAATCCAGGCGGCCAAGAAGATTACAGCGGGTAAATCTTTCATCGTGCATAGCAACTGTGTAGAAGAAACGTTCCTTGTACTTATCCTGAATTTGGATTTTCCAGGGGAGTTTACAGATCTGCCGTACAGTGTGTCAAATCCTGCCGAGCATTATAGACCCGAAGAAGGGATGTCTACGGAGAAGCTATTTTGGTCCCAGTATCTGGGATCCGAACATCTGCTACCCTTCAGCGACCAGCTAAAGCAGTTGGTCGAGCCGCATAGGTCGGCAGAGCTAGCCACGAAGGACCTGATAGTCCGGCTGTGGCCTGCCGATCCTATACCTAGCAGCTACTTCGGGCTTGTGCAGCGGCTTGTGAGTGCCTGTCCGCGGCTTGAAGCCGTGAAGCAGTCGGTCTGTATTGAAGGTGCGTGTATGGCCTTTGCCCGCGTTAAGACGCATTGGGCGAAGCTGGATGCCAAGAAGATAGTGACCGAGGGGCCGCCGGAGGGCAAGGAGCATCGTCGGCTCGAGCACTATTTTGAAGGTGTCCTGGAGGGGTCCCACCTTTTGGCGGAGCAATGTTCGAAGGATATCATATTCCCATGAGAACATGTGTATTACCTTGCCCTGTAATATGGAACAATGGTGTTATGTAGTATAATTCTTATGATTTAAATTTACCTCCTGTGCGACCGTTTATTAACTCTGAGGGTTGACCAGTCATCGGCTTCGCCCCCACGTAGATAGTATGGGGGTGTTCGGGATAAATCTAAACACTCTTTACTCCACATTCTGGTCCTTAAAGGAGGTGTTTAGCGCAATGGACAAGGCAATCAGACTATGCGGCCTTTACCGCCCTCACTTAGCCATAGGAGTTTGATAATTAAGAAAGTTGGCGAAGCCCCTGGTATTAGGAAGACCGAACTAGGGGCGCTATGCACGCCTAATCGGGGGAACCGATTCTTCGCAAGAAGCGGAAAACAATCTCTAACGATTTGGAACCTCTCGAACAACTGACCGGCTCTCGCCGCATCATGACAGTCAGTTTTCGGCTTTCTCTACTGAGGTGCTCGTCCGGAAGAACCGGGACACAATCGCAGTAGTTCTCCCTTTGCTACCCTAGACGATATAGCGGAACGTAAGGTAGCAAGCACAGGAGCCGGGCAACCCAACTATTGACCAAAGACATGATTCGGAACCGATGCATATAACGCTATAAGTTTGGGGTGCCGAACTATACTATAAAAGTGTTCGGACTTTTTATTGCCGTAGTGTTGGGTGTAATGAAGCCCCTGGCATAGTAATATGTACCATGGTGTACGTGTGTAGTGAGTAATTAATACCGAGGTGAGTAAACGAAAAAATGAAATAATAAGCTGAAGCTACCGTGTATTCACCATTGTGATGTAACTAGTACGTCAAGGCGTACTTTGTACAAGTAATGCGATAAGCAAGTAGGGCTATTTAAGATGCCGCAATCAAGGGCGAGCTATGTGAGGGAATGAAAAGCAAGTATGGCAATCGTTTTAGTAGAGACCACCTGGGGATTCCCTTGTACAACAGAGCTCCTTGCGTCCTTGGTGTCTTCTGCAAGCGGGTTGTCCGCATAGACCTCCAAAAGAGAAGAAAACCCGTAAAAAGGAAAAAGTAAAAGCGTGCGAATCCCAGTGTCGGTCGAGCCGTACAGTGGATCGCGAACGAGTTATGCCTCCGTCAATTCCCATGGGGTTTTGAGTGCGTAGTTTATGTACGTGCAGTATTAGTGCCATTGCCTCATCGGGGCTGGGACGGAGGTCAAATTGCTAATTTGGCTCTTGACAAGCCGAGCTGTCCTGCTGCAGTGTGGTCCGGACCCTCTTGATGATATCCAGGGGCTTGGCAGCCGGATTTTAATGCTGCTTGAGAAGGCCACTTTGTACTTCTACTGCTAGGGCAGCGGTGTGCTCCTCTGTACGGAGGGAGCGTTCTGTGTTTCCATTTACTGTAATGATGCCACGTGGGCCGGGCATCTTGAGCTTGAGATAAGCATAATGTGGCACCGCATTGAATCTAGCGAATGCTTTTCGTCCGAGCAGGGCGTGATAGCCGTTGCAAAATGGGATGATATCAAAGGCTTCACTTATATCTTTTTAGAGCACGGCGGTGGTTTTATTTTGAAGAAATAGATGAACTCTCGTGCTTCACTTATATTATTTTGAGAGTCTTTAGAACAACATGGTAATTTTCTTTGGTTATGAAACTAGTCCTAATATGATGGGCATCCAAGTGGGATATAATAAAAACTTTCATAAAAAGTGCATTGAATACTATGGGAAGTTTGATACTTGATGATTGTTTTGAGATATGAAGATGGTGATATTAGAGTCATGCTAGTTGAGTAGTTGTGAATTTGAGAGATACTTGTGTTAAGGTTTGTGATTCCCGTAGCATGCACGTATGGTGAACCGTTATGTGATGAAGTTGGAGCATGATTTATTTATTGATTGTCTTCCTTATGAGTGGCGGTAGGGGACGAGCGATGGTCTTTTCCTACCAATCTATCCCCCTAGTTGCATGCACGTAGTACTTTGTTTCGATAACTAATAGATTTTTGCAATAACTATGTGAGTTCTTTATGACTAATGTTGAGTCCATGGATTATACGCACTCTCACCCTTCCACCATTCCTAGCCTCTCTAGTACCGCGCAACTTTCGCTGGTACCTTACACCCACCATATACCTTCCTCAAAACATCCACCATAGCTACCTATTATGGAATTTCCATAGCCATTCCGAGATATATTGCCATGCAACTTTCCACCGTTCCGTTTATTATGACACGCTTCATCATTGTCATATTGCTTTGCATGATCATGCAGTTGACATTGTATTTGTGGTAAAGCCACCGTTCATAATTCTTTCATACATGTCACTCATGAGTCATTGCACATACCGGTACATCGCCGGAGGCATTCACATAGAGTCATATTTTGTTCAAAGTATTGAGTTGTAATTGTTGAGTTGTAAGTAAATAAAAGTGTGATGATCATAATTTTTAGAGCATTGTCCCACGTGAGGAAAGGATGATGGAGACTATGATTCCCCCACAAGTCGGGATGAGACTCCGGACTAAAAAATGAGAGAAAAAGAGAGAAGGGACAATGCTACTATACTTTTACCACACTTGTGCTTCAAAGTAGCACCATGATCTTCTTGATAGAGAGTCTCCTATGATATCACTTTCATATACTAGTGGGAATTTTTCATTATAGAACTTGGCTTGTATATTCCAATGATGAGCTTCCTCAAAGTGCCCTAGGTCTTCATGAGCAAGCGAGTTGGATGCACACCCACTTAGTTCCTTTTGTTGAGCTTTCATATACTTATAGCTCTAGTGCATCTGTTGCATGTCAATCCCTACTCACTCACATTGATATCTATTAATGGGCATGTCACATCCCTAGTCTGGTATGACCTAGACTAGCTAGTCATTTGTGCATCATGTTTAAATCTCATTTAAATTTGAAATGAGGATTGGTGGAACCCTCAGAATCATTTTTGAAAATGACCCAAATAAAAATTTCTCCAAAAGGGTCCAAGAAAATGCTCATGTTGCTCTCTGAAATATTGGACAGAGATAAAAATCAAACCAATATTTTTAGGAGCTCATAGGTATTTATTTTGGGCATTTGGATTAATCCGATAAATATTTGCATTGGAAATATATTAGTTATATGTATTAATATATGTCCAAAAATTATGCCATTTATAAGGTAGCTCTGGATTAATATAACTAGCTTCCATAAAAAAATGGCATAAGTAAATAAATTGATTTAGTATTATTACTAAATCAGAACAATTGTCAGAAAATTTAGAAAAAGAAATAAACAGGAAAACCTTACCTGGGCTTCTGCCTGGCGCCTCTGGCCCAGCAGCAGCAGGCCGGCCCAGCCAGCAGGCGGCCCAGGCCGCCTCCTCCTCTGTCGTCTTCGTCCTCGACAGAGGGAGGGGAGCGTGCCCGGCGCGCGCGCGCGCCACCGCGCCACGCCACCTCCCTCCCTGCCTGCCTGCCTCTCCCCTCCTCGTCTGAATGCCCTGGAACGACGCCACGCGCCACCCCGACCTCTCTCGCACTCTCCCTCGCCCTCCTTCTCTCCCCCTGCTCTCCCTCTCTCTCACCCGAGAACCACCGCCGCCGCCGACGAGCATCACCGTAGCCACCGCCTTCCCCTCGCCTCCCCGACATGCGCAGGAGCTCCGCCCCCTCGCCCTGAAGCTCTTCGTCAAGCCACAAGACGCCGGACACCTGTGGAGCCGCCGTCGCCATCGTCTTCCTCCTCGGGCTCCGACCACCATCGCCGTCGATTCGCCGTCTCCAGTACGTCCCCGAGCCCGCTTCGACGCCCGCTGCAACCGCGGTGAGCTCCGCCGCCGTTCCCCTCTCTTCTCCCCCTCGTTCCCGCGCCGTAACTCCGTTCCCCACCACGGCCGAACCTCCGCCGTCGCCGAGCTCGCCGTCGACGCAGCTCCGGTGACCATTTGGTCACCCCGGCGAGTCCAACAAGTCCGTAAGGCCCCGTAGAGCATCCCTAGCGCTTTGCTTCGCTCGCCTTCGAGCTCCAACCGCGTTTCCGTGCACGACCGAACTCCGGCGGCCGCAGCCGAGCTCGCCGCCGTCGACTCCGGCCACCCCAGGCCCAGCCACGGCCACCGCCCGACGCGCCATCGAGCTAGCTTTCCAACGCACCTAGCCGCACGCCATTTGGAGCACCACAGAGGAAACCCGGGGCACATGTACGCCGCGGACCTCGCCGGCGACTAACCGCCGGCGGGTTTGACTTGTTCGACCTGGGGTTTGACCCCCCAGGGTCACTGACGCGTGGGCCCCGTCGGCAGGTGATTAGCTTAGTGCTAATCACCGTTAACTAACCCCCCCCTGACGCTGACAGTGGGCCCCAGCGCCACTAACTTTTAATTAGGATTAAATTGACCCCTGTTTAACCCCAGTGTCACTGACGTGTGGACCCCACACGTCAGGTTTGACCCGGACCAGCCCAGTTGACCGCTGACGTCGTGCTGACGTCATGCTGGCGCAGTATATGATTTCTGGATTTAAATTAAATCAGAAAATTCCAGAAATTGTTTTAAACTTCAAAAATTCATAACAATTCAACCGTAGCTCAGATTAAAATAATTTATATATGAAAAATTATCAGAAAAATGCAATCTTTCCATCTGTACTAGTTTCATGCATGACAAACCAACTTATACATGCTGAATATGAGAAAACACATTATGGCATATATAGGAGCTTAATTTGGAGATGCATTTGAACCTTTGGTTCAAATGGACTTCAAACCAAATGATTTCTAGTTGCATTAGCTCAAACAACATCACATCTTCATGCCATGTTCATGCATCATATTGTTGCATATGTTTGTGTATTGATTGCCGGCACCGTTCCTTCTCGATAGGTCTTGCTCCGGAGACCGTTCCAGAGTACCTGTCTGTGAAGCAGTGCCTCCTCTGTTGATTTACCAGGCAAGCAAACCCCCTTGTTCATTCTGATACAATCCTACTCTCTCGCTCCTGCTCTCAGTTATTGCATTAGGACAACAGCGATTCATCTGCTACTTTGTGCTGCGGTAGTTGAACCCATTCCTCTGCATGACCTGTCATTGCCACAGTAAATAGTTGAAACCCACTAGCATGTGTAGGAGTTGATTGAAGCCACTGATGTGTTCCTACCATGCTATGCCTGCTATTGCTTAGAGTTGTGTCAGGTCTGATTCATTGGGAATGAATTGGAGTGTTACGATATGTTCTGGTGCTGAGAGTTAAGTATGTGAACACGATTTGGTAAAGGTAGCGGTGAGAGGCCATGTAGGAGTACATGATGGGTTGTCTCACTGGATCCGTCCTTAAGCACTGAGTTCTATGTATGTTGTCCAATGACTCGATACTACCACACATTGGGCTCCGGGCGCTCCAAGCCCTCTCGACTTATTAACCAACTTGATCTCTGTCCAGGAGTCGCAACTAGTTTCTGGTGTTTGTAGGTAGTGTTAGTAGTCTACCAAGTGGCACCCGGCCAGGTGGGCTTAGGACAGACTAGGCACAAGTGGCACGGTGTACCAAGCGTAGATCCATCCGGCGAGGTGGGCTTGGGAACCCTGCACACATCGTTTGGGGCCGTGAGTGAAACCCCGGCCGGATCTCCTTGCGGATGGAACCCGAATAGGCGATAAACCTGGATTAGAGTCTTGTGTGGTTAGTCAGGTCGTGGCCGACACCCTCGCCAGGCTTCCGCTTGAAGGTTGCCGAGATACATGACTTGTACATGGCGGTAAGTGGCGAGAGCGTGTGTGAAGAAGTACACCCCTGCAGGGTTAACATGATCTATTCGAATAGCCGGGTCCGCGGTTATGGACTTCTTGGATGCTTACATGGTACATAGACAACTTGAAGTGGATACCCTAAAATGCTCAAGACAAGTGTGAGTGCTATGGATGGCCTTCTCGTAGGGAGACGGGGATGAATCCATAGTAGTGTATTGTGTGGTGATTAGTGGACTCGTGTGCGCCATATCACCTCAAGAGTTTCTGGTGGTCGTAGAACAGGATAGCCACAGAGTCAAAGCTGGCTTGCTGCAACTAAACCCCACATTACCCTCTTGATACAAATGCATGTATGATAGGATCTGATGTAAGTCTTGCTGAGTACCTTTGTACTCATGTTGCTTTATTTATGTTTTTGCAGCGGAGACTTCGGTCTTACTAGTGTTCTCATGGACTTCGACTAGTAGCTAGTACCTCAGCTACGATCTTGATCGGATGTTGTAGATAGTCAAGCTTTCAGCCTTTTTCATTTATAGATGTCTGTACTCAGACATGTAATGCTTCCGTTTGTTGCTTGATTGCTCTGACTGTTGGGTCATGTGACCCCTGTTTGTAATAATGCTATGATGGCTCTTCTGAGCCTTTATCTATATGAGTTGTTGAGTTATGCTGTGATGCCATGTTGTACAGCACATGCTTGCATGTTATGCGTACGTGTAATGTGTATTGCTATGTGTGGGATCTGACTATCTAGTTGTTTATCCTTAGTAGTCTCTCTTACCGGGAAATGTCTCCTAGTGCTTCCACTGAGCCCTGGTAGCTTGCTACTGCTCCGGAACACTTAGGCTGGCCGGCATGTGTCCTTCTTCGTTCCTGTGTCTGTCCCTTCGGGGAAATGTCACGCGATGAATACCGGAGCCCTGTTAGCCCGCTACAGCCCGGTTCACCGGAGTCCTGTTAGCCCAGTGCTACAGTCTGGATTCACTCGCTGATGATCGACACGTTCGATGCTGGGTCATGGATGCCTGTCCCTGTAAGTTAGTGCCACTTTGGGTTTATGACTAGCCATGTCAGCCCGGGCTCCTTATCATATGGATGCTAGCGACACTGTCATATCCGTGTGCCAAAAGGCGCAAACGGTCCCGGGCAAAGGTAAGGCGACACCCGTGGGGATACCGTGCGTGAGGCCGCAAAGTGATATGAGGTGCTACATGCTAGATCGATGTGGCATTGAGTCGGGGCCCTGACAGGGCATCTCCATAGCCCGTTGATACGCCTAGTTGATGTGAGACTATCTTATCCCTTTTCTCTTCTCCACAACCACCATTCTATTCCACATATAGTGCTATATCCATGGCCCACGCTCATGTATTGCGTGAAGATTGAAAAAGTTTGAGAACATCAAAAGTATGAAACAATTTCTTGGCTTGTCATCGAGGTTGTGCATGATTTAAATATTTTGTGTGGTGAAGATAGAGCATAGCCAGACTATATGATTTTGTAGGGATAGCTTTCTTTGGCCATGTTATTTTGAGAAGACATAATTGCTTGGTTAGTATGCTTGAAGTATTATTATTTTTATGTCAATATTAAACTTTTGTCTTGAATCTTATGGATCTGAATATGCATGCCACAATAAAGAAGATTACATGGATAAATATGTTAGGTAGCATTCCACATCAAAAATTCTGTTTTTATCATTTACCTACTCGAGGACGAGCATGAATTAAGCTTGGGGATGCTGATAAGTCTCCAACGTATCTATAATTTTAGATTGTTCCATGCTATTATCTTATCAACCTTGGATGTTTTATATGCATTTATATGCTATTTTATATGATTTTTGGGACTAACCTATTAACCTAGAGCCGAGTGCCAGTTTCTGTTTTACCTTGTTTTAGAGTATCACAGAAAAGGAAAATCAAACGGAGTCCAATTGACCTGAAACTTCACCGAACTTATTTTTGGACCAGAAGAAGCCCACAGAGTATCGGAGATGGACCAGAAGAGTCCCGGGCTTCCCACGAGGGTGGGGGGGCGCCCACCCCCCTGGGCACGCCCCCTGCCTCGTGGACAGCCCGGAGATCCACCGATGTACTTCTTCCTCCTATATATACCCATATACCCTAAAAACTTCAGAGAGCAGAATAGATCAGGAGTTCCGCTGCCAGAAGCCTCCGTAGCCACTGAAAACCAATCTAGACCCGTTCCGGCACCCTGCTGGAGGGGGGGATCCCTCTCTAGTGGCGATCTTCATCATCCCGGTGCTCTCCATGACGAGGAGGGAGTAGTTCTCCCTCGGGGCTGAGGGTATGTACCTGTAGCTATGTGTTTGATCTCTCTCTCTCTCTCTCTCTCTCTCGTGTTCTTGAGGTGGTACGATCTTGATGTATCGCAAGCTTTGCTATTGTAGTTGGATCTTATGATGTTTCTCCCCCTCTACTCTCTTGTAATGGATTGAGTTTTTCCTTCGAAGTTATCTTATCAGATTGAGTCTTTAAGGATTTGAGAACACTTTATGTATGTCTTGCCATGCTTATCTGTGGTGACAACTCGAGGATTCTGTTTTTATCATTTACCTACTCGAGGACGAGCAGGAATTAAGCTTGGGGATGCTGATACGTCTCCTACGTATCTATAATATTTGATTGTTCCATGCTATTATATTATCAACCTTGGATGTTTTATATGCATTTATATGCTATTTTATATGATTTTTTTGACTAACCTATTAACCTAGAGCCTAGTGCTAGTTTCTGTTTTTTCCTTGTTTTAGAGTATCGCAGAAAAGGAAAATCAAATGGAGTCCAATTGACCTGAAACTTCACGAAACTTATTTTTGGACCAGAAGAAGCCCACAGAGTATCAGAGATGGACCAGAAGAGTCTCGGGCTGCCCACGAGGGTGGGGGTCGCGCCCACCACCCTAGGCGAGCCCCCTGCCTCGTGGATAGCCCGGAGATCCACCGACGTACTTCTTCCTCCTATATATACCCATATACCCTAAAAACTTCGGAGAGCAGAATAGATCGGGAGTTCCGCTGCTAGAAGCCTCCATAGCCACTGAAAACCAATCTAGACTCATTCCGGCACCCTGCCAGAGGGGGGGAATCCCTCTTCGGTGGCCATCTTCATCATCCCGGTGCTCTCCCTAATGAGGAGGGAGTAGTTCTCCCTCAGGGCCGAGGGTATGTACCAGTAGCTATGTGTTTGATCTCTCTCTCTCTCTCTCGTGCTCTTGAGGTGGTACGATCTTGATGTATCGCGATGATGTTTCTCCCCCTCTACTCTCTTGTAACGGATTGAGTTTCTCCTTTGAAGTTAGCTTATCGGATTGAGTCTTAGGATTTGAGAACACTTGATGTATGTCTTGTCGTGCTTATCTGTGGTGACAATGGGATATCAGGTGATCCACTTGATGTATGTTTTGGTGATCAACTTGCGGGTTCCACCCATGAACCTATGCATAGGGGTTGGCACACGTTTTCGTCTTGACTCTCCGGTAGAATATTTGGGGCACTCTTTGAAGTACTTTGTGTTGGTTTGAATAGATGAATCTGAGATTGTGTGATGCATATCGTATAATCATACCCACGGATACTTGAGGTGACATTGGAGTATCTAGGTGACATTAGTGTTTTGGTTGATTTGTGTCTTAAGGTGTTATTCTAGTATGAACTCTATGGTAGATTGAACGGAAAGAATAGCTTCATGTTATTTTACTACAGACTCTTGAATAGATCGATCAGAAAGGATAACTTTGAGATGGTTTCGTACCCTACCATAATCTCCTCGTTTGTTCTCCTCTATTAGTGACTTTGGAGTGACTCTTTGTTGCATGTTGAGGGAAAGTTATATGATCCAATTATGTTATTATTGTTGAGAGAACTTGCACTAGTGAAATTATGAACCCTAGGCCTTGTTTCAACGCATTGCAATACTGTTTGTGCTCATTTTTATCATTATTTATCTTGCTGTTTTTATATTTTCAAATTACAAAAACCTTTATCTACCATCCATATACCACTTGTATCACCATCTCTTCGCCGAACTAGTGCACCTATACAATTTACCATTGTATTGGGTGTGTTGGGGACACAAGAGACTCTTTGTTATTTGGTTGCAGGGTTGCTTGAGAGAGACCATCTTCATCCTAGGCCTCCTATGGATTGATAAACCTTAGGTCATCCACTTAAGGGAAATTTTCTACTGTCCTACAAACCTCTGCACTTGGAGGCCCAACAACGTCTACAAGAAGAAGGTTGTGTAGTAGACATCAACTACCTCCAGCATTATTGAGCCCGTACAATGGGCCTCTACGCCTGGTATGACCCCTTTAAAGGTAGTCTTCATGGGCTTGACCTGTGAGGGGTCGATGTTCATTTTACGTACTGTATCCTGATAGAGCAGGTTGAGGCTGCTACCACTGTCCATTAGGACCCGTGTCAGGTGAAATCCGTCGATGATTGGGTCGAGGACCAGTGCGGCTGAACCGCCATGGCGGATACTGGTTGGATGATCTCGGCGGTCAAAGGTGATCGAAAATGACAACCATGAATTGAATTTCGGGGCGACTAGATCTAACGCATAGACGTCCCTAAGTGCGTGCTTGCGCTCCCTTTTGGGGATTTGTGTAGCATATATCATGTTCACTGTTTTGACTCGAGGGGGAATTTCTTTTGCTCCCCAGTGCTCGGCTGCCGGGGCTCCTCCTCATTGTCCTCGCTCTATGATTCTCCTTCCTTGTTTCTGATGTTGACCTTGCTGGCTTGTTTAAAGACCCGGCAATCTCTGTTAGTATGGTTGGACGGTTTGTCTGGGGTGCCATGTATCTGGCAAGGATGATCGAGTATGCGGTCCAAGCTGGATGGTCCTCCGCTGCTCCTTTTATAGGGATTCTTTCATTGGCCGGACTTGGAGCCACTGAATCCAGCGTGAACTGTAGTGTCATCGGCGTTATCGCCATTGCTTCGGCGTTTGTGTCTGTTGCGGCGGAGCTTGCCGGTGCTGTTTTTGGCCTTGGAGGGGCCTGTTTCGTTGGTTGTGTTTGTACTGCGAGCCAACCAACTATCTCTCCCGCGCAAAAGCGGGTCATAAGTGCCGTGAGGGATGCCATGGATCTCAGCTTTTCCTGGCCGAGGTGGCGGGAAAGCCATTCGTCCCAGATGCTATGCTTAAAGGCCGCTAGGGCTTCAGCGTACGGACAGTCGACGATCTGGTTCCTTTTGGTTAGGAACCTAGTCCAGAATTTTCTGGCTGATTTTCCGGATTGTTGAACTATGTGGCTTAAGTCATCGGAATTGGGTGGCCAGACATATGTACCCTGGAAGTTGTCGAGGAAGGCCTCTTCCAAGTCCTCCCAGCTGCCGATGGAGTTCTCAGGCAGACTATTTAGCCAGTGTCGAGCTGGTCCTTTGAGCTTTAATGGGAGGTATTTGATGGCATGGAGGTCATCTCCTCGGGCCATGTGTATGTGAAGAATAAAATCTTCAATCCACACTGTGGGGTCGGTTGTTCCGTCATATGATTCAATATTGACGGGCTTGAACCCCTCAGGGAATTCATGATCCATGTGTTTGTGAAGCAGAGAGGGTGTGCGGCACCTCTATAGCGGGCCGCGTCATGGGTATCTCCGACGACGTCCGTCTGTGGTTATCGGCCCGGGTGTGATTAAGTTTGTCACGTCCGAATAGGTAGTTGTCGTCCCGAGTATGGAAACATCCTCGCGATCCGTATATAGATCTGTTGTGTCCTGCTCTATTGTCCAATTCCTGCGGAAGATCGTATGTATGGTCCCAAGCTGGTCTGTCCCTGTTTTTGCGAGGCGGTGGGGCGGGCTGCTGTTCGGCCTGAGTTGCCGCTTTATCCTGACCGCAGGGTGGCCGTTCAGCCGCCCTGTCCCGACACGTGGTGGTCAGTCCGCATTCTGCGAGGGAGATATGTGCTCTGGCGCCTCCTCATCGAATTGAGGTAGCAGTCTGCGTTTCAGGTAGCCCTTGGCTGGGCGGTTAAGGCCGTATGCCTTGGCTCTCAGGACATCAGTCCATCTGTCGACAAGCAGGTCTTGTTCAGCTTGAAGCTGTTGTTGTTTCTTTTTCAGGCTCCTTGCAGTGGCTATGAGCTGAAGCTTAAAGCGCTCTTGCTCGAGAGGATCCTCAGGCATGATGAAGTCTTTATTGCCAAGGCCTGTCTCCTCCTCGGAGGGTGGACGGTAACTACCATCCTCCGGGTCATCTTCTATGGCCTGGCCGTGAGGGTTGTCTTTCCTGCTGTCGTGTTTCTGTTCGGATGTAGCCCCAACAGGGTCTTCATTGTTTTCGGCGTCGCCCGGAGTACTACTTTCTCCGGTGCCAGTGTTGCTGTCCTTTGAACGGCGGGGCTTGGGGCGGCATTTGGGCCGCCGGCGCTTGGACTGCGTCTCGGAGGTTTTATTTGCATCTGGCTCTTCTTTGTCATTGCCGGATCCTTTAGGTGTATCAACCATGCACACGTCGTACGAAGAGTGTTGGGGATATAGCTACCAGGTATGACCCGCCCAGGAGGGGCCGCATCGGCCCCAATGGCGGGTCACAAAGGAAGCCCAGTAACATTCAAGGCGATAGTTTATTAAGGCTTATAGAAAGCCTAAGCCCAGAAGAGGCTTAAGGCCCAATATTGTAAACCGCCGTATGTAAGGAAAGACTTGTAAAGAAAGGCATATAAAAGAAGTCACCGAGCCGGACACGTTTTATGAGCCGGCCGGACTCTGTAGGCCGCCAGGCGTCAACCCGTGTATATAAGGGGACGACCCGGCGGTGGCTTAGGGCAAGAAACAAGAGATCGATAACCAAGCCGGCGGATTAGCCTCTTGGTGATCGAAACCCCAACAATTCCAACACAACTAGACATAGGCTTTTACCTTCATCGTAAGGGGCCGAACTAGTATAAAACCTCTCGTGTCATTTGTCCCGATTAACCCCTTTAAGCTTCCTAGTTGCGATGGCCCTACGACTAAGTCCTTTTGCTAGGACATCTGCCGTGACAATTCCACGACAGTTGGCGCCCACTGTGGGGCCAGCGCACGGCGGATTTGAGTTCTTGAAGGGCAACTTCGATGGGCTCAAGGGATACGTTGTGGGCCGGATGACCAAGAGTCATCGCGGCAAGCTCTACATCGACGACGAAGGATGGGGCCCCGAGGCCGGCTCAATTGAGTACGGGTACTGGGTCCCCTTTGGCGGGATTCATGTCTTCATTGGCCGGATCGGCGAATCGGGTCCTGAGCCGGACGACTGCACCAACATCAGCGAGACGGCTCAGCCCGCGAGGCCCGCCCGGGCCCGACCCGCCGTGAGGCGTGCCTTTGTGGGTTGCATCCATGGAGGTGAATACTCGTAAGGATCAGTGGATGGCGGTGAGACGGCCATCTGTTCCGACGCTACGTCATCAACAAGCGAGACAGATTCTTTGTATCAGCTGCAGGATGGCATGCTTGGGGGCTATTCCGATGGCAGCAGTATTCCGGACCCTTTTGAGCCGCCGAATCGAGCTGGAGGCTTCATGGCAGGCACTCAGCCCAGACAGAACTCCACGGCTGTAGCAGCAACAACCACAGGGTCGGTAGCGGCCGGTCAGGAGACCCCGCGTGCCCCCCGGCTCAGATGCTAATGGACCTCACGGATAAGCTGACGGCTCTGTTGACTGCTGTGAAAGAGCCGGCGGATAAAGTTTAGCATGACGCAGAGGTGGCATGGGTACGCGAAGAGATGGCACATGCCAAGGAAAATTTAGCAGCAGAAGAGGTCAGGATGGCCGCGGAGCTGGTGGCTTTGGACGTTCGTGCTCAGCAGCTTCAAGCGGAGACTTTCCGGCTCTCGGTAGATCTGAACGTGTTAAACAAGGTCATGAGGAGAAGGCATCAGAAAACTCAGTCACGTCTACTTCTGACGCTCGATCCTAGGAACCTTTTCCATACACCCGGGGCCGGTCCAACTAACCCGCCGGAGGCAAGTCGGATCACGACACTCGGAGCACCGGTTCAGCCGCGTGCCATGGAACCACCTCGCATGTATACCGCTTTGCCTCATTATACGCCAACACTACCGGGTCACTTCTCTAATCCTTTGGAAAACCTCATTGATGTGTCGGCTCGTTTGGCGGCTCTCCCGATGGAAGGCGACTCTCTGACAGCAATCGAAACACGAAGGGTGAGAGAACTTTTTCAGACGGCTCTGGCGCAGCAGGATGCATACTCTTACAGTCGAGACAGAATTCATTCAACCCCTCGCCTGAGCCGGAGCTCGAGCTATAGTAGGCATATGGACTCAGCTGATATGTCAAGAAACGCTCAACGCCGTAACCAACCGCGCAGGCATGAGCCGGTGCAGGCTGGAGCCCTTAACTTAGCAGATCAGGAGGGGATCCGACTAGAGGCTGAGCGGGCGGTTCAATTGGCAGCTGAGCAGGCGGCTCATCAAACTTTTCCGGCTTATCCAGCAACCTCTGTTGAGGCTGGAGTAGCCACAAGGACAGGAGGTGTTCCTTGCCTAGTGCCGGCTATACGTAATGAGCGCTTACCTAAAGACTTCAAGGGGCCTCGTAAGGTGCCTAATTACACGGCCGACTTGTAGCCTGGGGCCTGGATTGAGAGTTATGAGATGGCGATGGAGTTGTTGGAAGTCAGTGATGCAGCAATGGCTAAGTATTTCACTATGATGTTGGATGGAACGGCTCGCACTTGGTTGAAAGGATTGCCCCCCCAATTCCATCGCCTCATGGGCGGAATTAAAAGCCCACTTCATTCAGAACTTCAATGACACATGCAAACAACCTATGTCAATCGTGGACCAGACTAATTGTAAGCAAGAGGAAGGCAAGTCCAAAACCCATTGGGTGCGCCGGGTCAAGGAGATAATACATTCATCTGATAAGATGGATGCCGGCTCGGCAGTCTTGATGTTGGAGAAAAATTGCCGTTTTGAACCTCTAAAGCAGAAGCTGGGGCGGCTCAAGCGTGACTGCAATGACATGGGCCAGTTGATGGCGGCTCTGGTCAAGTATGCTGATTCTGATAGTACCAAGGACCCCGTGTCTAATGAAGAAAAAATAGGGAAGGGAAAGAAGAACGGCAACGGCAAGGGTCACCAGCATAACCCAACAAATCAAGGAGGTAATAAACGTAAGGCTGACGAATTTGTGGCTAACATCAATGCACAGGGCAACAATCAACGGTGCAAGGGTAGGCAACCCCCTAGGTCAGGCGGGTCAGGTCCCACCCTCGAGCAACTATTGAATGAACCTTGTCCAAGACACGACACCCGGGAGAAGCCAGCCACCCATCTATGGAAGGATTGTACAATCATGAAGGCATTTAAAAATTCAAACACATTTGATGGAAGTCACGGGCCTGGCGGCGGTTCAGGTGGAGGCGGCTTTCATGGCCCGGGCGCCGGTTCAGGCGGAGGCGGTTTTCACGGTTAGGGCCATACAGGTAACCAGGGAGGTTATAATCCACAACCCGGCTAAGGTAATCAGCAGCAACAGTCCGGTTATCAGAGCAACCCAAAACAGTTGAATAGTGGACAATACCATGTATTTACCACTAGTTTATGCAAGAGGGACCAGAAGCTTCATAAGAGGGCTTTCAATGCCGTTGAGCCGGCGATTCCACGTTATTTAAGGTGGTCAGAACAGCCTATTGTGTGGAGCAGAGAAGATCATCCTCCCCGGGTAGATAATCTGGGTCACTTACCCTTGGTAGTGGCACCTCAGGTTGGTGGATATAAATTCACTAAAGTGCTCATGGATGGAGGCAGTAGCATCAACATCCTCTACTATGAGACGTTCTGTCGGATGGGGTTGACTGATAAGAGTCTTAAGCAATCCAACACTGTTTTTCACGGTGTTGTACCTGGCCAGTCGGCATACCCAGTTGGTAAGATTGAACTGGAAGTAGCCTTTGGGGATGAATATGATTCCAGAGCGGAGAAGTTAACTTTTGAGGTGGTTAAGATCAAAAGCCCATATCATGCTCTGTTTGGACGGCCGGCTTACGCCAAGTTCATGGCTCGGCCGTGTTATGTATATCTGCAGCTCAAGATGCCGGGTTATAAGGGCACCATTATAGTACATGGAAGCCAGAAAATAGCCCTGGAGTGTGAAGAAGGAGATGCTGCATATGCTGAGTCTGTTTGTGCAACAGAGGAGTTAATGTTTTATAAATATAATGTTGACCCGGCAGACATGACGTCTTTAAAGAAGCCAACAACAGAGCATGAACCGGTGTTGAAATTCAAGTCAGTGGATGACATCAAGATGGTTGATTTTGTGCCCGGCGACTCATCCAAGCAATTCATCATCAGTGCCAACTTGGATCCAAAATAGGAAAGCGCGCTCATCGCGTTCATCCGTGAGAACCGGGACATCTTTGCATGGAAACCTTCTGACATGCCGGGTGTCCCGAGAGAACTCGCTGAGCACACTCTTAATATTGATCCGAAGTTTAAGCCGGTCAGGCAGTTTCTCCTATGGTTTAACGAGGAACGGCGCAAGGCCATTGGAGAAGAGGTGGCCCGGCTCTTGGCGGCCGAGTTCATCATTGAAGTTTTTCACCTGGAGTGGTTGGCTAACCTGGTGCTTGTACTTAAGAAGAACGGCACCTGGCGTATGTGTGTGGATTACACCGATTTGAACAAAGCTTGTCTGGTTTACCCCTTCGCTCTCCCTCATATTGATCAGATCATAGATGCTATGGCGGGTTGCGAGCGTTTGAGTTTTTTGGATGCATACTCAGGTTATCATCAGATCAAGATGGCAGTTAAGGACCAGGAGAAAACAGCTTTCATTACTCCGTTTGGAGCCTTCTGCTATGTGTCTATGCCTTTTGGGCTTAAAAGTGCCCAGGCGACTTATCAACGGTGTGTACAGAATTGCTTTCACAACCATATTGGGCGTAATGTTCATGCTTATGTGGATGATATAGTGGTGAAGTCCAGAAAAGAGGAAACCTTGGTAACAGATCTGAAGGAGACCTTTGACAACCTACAGGTCTACAAGATGATGCTTAACCCGGCCAAGTGTGTTTTTGGATTTCCAGCTGGCCAACTTTAGGTTTTTTGGTGTCCAACCAAGGTATTGAAGCTAACCCGGAGAAAATTAAGGCAATCACATCCCTGGCTAAACCAACATGCATCAATGACGTTCAACGACTGGCGGGTCATGTTGCTGCTTTGAGCCGGTTCATAAGCCGGTTAGGGGAGAAGGCGATGCCTTTGTATCATATGATGAAAAAGACGGATGACTTTGTTTGGAGTGAAGCTGCAAATTCAGCCTTTGAGGATCTGAAGAAACAGCTTGCTGAGCCGCCGGTTCTTGCTGCTCCAGTTGAGAAAGAGCCGCTATTGTTATATGTAGCTGCTAAATCACGAGCTGTTAGTGTGGCAATTGTGGTGGAACGCAAGAAGGCTGGCAAGGAACATCTGGTCCAACGGCCGGTTTACTACGTTAGTGAGGTGTTGATTGAATCTAAACAAAGATATCCACATTGGCAGAAGCTCGTGTATGGGGTGTTCATGGCAAGCCGGAAGCTCAAACATTACTTTCAGGGTCACCCAATCACTGTGGTTAGCTCTGCCCCTTTGGGAGACATCATTGAAAATAGAGAAGCTACTGGACGAGTCGCCAAGTGGGCCATTGAACTTGGGTCTCATGGGTTGAAGTATGTACCACGTACTGCGATCAAATCTCAAGCACTGGTTGACTTTATTAATGACTGGACAGAGATGCAGATGCCAGAGGAGAAACCAGACAACACATATTGGACGGTTCATTTTGATGGATCCAGACAGTTGGAGGGCTCGGGGGATGGAGTTGTGTTAACTTCCCCTCGAGGTGACAAATTTTGTTATGTGTTGCGATTGATGTTTCCTTGTACTAACAACGTAGCAGAATATGAAGCCTTGCTCCATGGTCTTCGAATGATGAAAGAAATGAGTCTAGGCTCGGTCCGGTGCCTTGGTGATTCAGATTTGGTGGCTCAACAGGTGTCGGGCAAGTGGGATTCCAAGGACCCTCTCATGGCGGCTTATCGCCGAGAAGTCGATGTTGTTGCAAGGACATTTTAAAGGTTATCAGGTGGAACACATTGACCGTAAGAAGAACGAAGCGGCCGATGCTTTAAGCCGGTTGGGATCTCAGCGTAAGCCGGTGCCACCTAACACCTTTTTGGATGGTTTGCATAACCCGTCTGTTAAGTTACCTACAGAGGAATATTTAGCCGTTCGTGACCCAGAGGCACAGTTGGTGGCAGCTCTTCACGTCATCCCAGATTGGACAGTACTGTTCTTGGCTTACATGACCCGGGGCGAGTTGCCAGAGGATGAGACCCTGGCCCGACAGGTAACCCGGCGGTCCAAATCAATGACGATTTCTGACGGAGAGATATACCATCGCAGCGTCACTGAAGCATTTCAGCGGTGTGTTTCTCCTGAAGAAGGCCAAGAAATACTTTGTGAGATCCATGAAGGGGATTGTGGTCATCACGCCGGGTCAAAGTCTCTTGTGGCCAAAGCCTTTCTTCATGGTTTTTACTGGTTGACGGCTCACGCTGATGTAGAGGATCTGATCAGTAGGTGTGATGGATGTCAAAAATTTGCACGACGAGCGCATTTGCCGGCTCAAGAGTTGCAGATGATTCCAATCACTTGGCCGTTTTCGGTCTGGGGGCTTGACATGGTTGGACCTTTCAAAAGGTCTAAGGATAAAAAGACACATCTTTTAGTGGCAGTTGACAAATTCACAAAGTGGGTTGAGGCAGAGCCAGTGAGTAAGTGTGATGCAGCCATAGCAGTTCAGTTCATGAAAAAGGTGATCTTTCGCTTTGGTTTTCCACACAGCATTATCGCTAACAACGACACTAATTTATCCCAAGGGGCTATGGAGGAGTTTTGTCAACGTGAGCATATCCGGCTTGATGTTTCTTCTGTAGCTCACCCTCAATCTAATGGGCAGGCTGAGAGAGCAAATCAGGAAATCTTAAAAGGTCTCAAACCCCGGCTCATGGTTCTTGTCGGTGTCAAAACCGGCGGATCTCGGGTAGTGGGTCCCGAACTGTGCGTCTAGGCCGGATGGTAACAGGAGGCAGGGAACACGATGTTTTACCCAGGTTCGGGCCCTCTTGATGGAGGTAAAACCCTACGTCCTGCTTGATTAATATTGATGATATGGGTAGTACAAGAGTAGATCTACCACGAGATCAAGGAGGCTAAACCCTAGAAGCTAGCCTATGGTATGATTGTTGTATATGGGATTGATTGCCTACGGACTACAACCCTCCGGTTTATATAGACATCGGATAGGGTTAGGGTTACATAGAGTCGGTTACAATGGTAGGAGATCTTGAATATCCACATCGCCAAGCTTGCCTTCCACGCCAAGGAAAGTCCCATCCGGACACGGGACGAAGTCTTCAATCTTGTATCTCCATAGTCCAGGAGTCCGGCTGAAGGTATAGTCCGGCTACCCGAACACCCCCTAATCCAGGACTCCCTCAGTAGCCCCTGAACCAGGCTTCAATGACGACGAGTCCGGCGCGCAAATTGTCTTCGGCATTGCAAGCAGGGTTCCTCCTCCAAGTCCTTCATAGAAGATTGTCAACACCAAGAGTAGTGTCCGACTCTGCAAAATAAGCTTCCACATATTGCCATAGAGAGAATAATATTAACACAAATCAAATCTGCTGACATATTCCGCAGTGCGTCATCACACTACAGCCAAGTCCTTCACTCGAATCGTTTTCACTTTTCCACCTCAGCGTGTTTTGCGAGGCAGTTTCCTTGGCACGTCTTGTCAAAGCAAAGATCATGTACCCCCCCTTTTACGGGATTCTCATCAATACGGACGTGGGTAACCCAACCGCGCCATTTATCACGGCGCTTGGGAGGCAAGCGAGTTTTACTAGGCTGGTGGGGACGCACAACCGCATCCGCCCATATAAGGGGATAAGGATCCACCCTTTTACCTACGCCTTCTTCCTCTTTTGCCTATCCATCTCCTGCGCACTTGAGCTCCAGCGCCCAAGCCCGCACTTCCCACCGCAACCTTCTCCAGCAATGTCCGGAGCGGGAGGCAAGTGGATGGTCTCCTCCGCCACGGAGGGCCAAGTCAAGAAGCTAAGGAAGGCCGAATACCTGTCCAAGGACATCGCGCACCGGCTTCCCGAAAAGGGGCAGCTTCTCCCCACCCCAAGGCCCCATGAGAGGGTAGTATTTCTCCCCCACTTCCTCCGCGGACTGGGTTTTCCACTCCACCCATTTGTTCGGGGGCTCATGTTCTATTACGGCCTGGATTTCCACGATCTGGCCCCGAACTTCATCCTCAACATCTCGGCGTTTATCGTCATGTGCGAGGCTTTCCTCCGCATCCGCCCTCATTTCGGCCTCTGGCTCAAGACCTTCAACGTCAAGCCCAAGGTGGTGCGTGGCAGCCAGGCAGAGTGCGGAGGCGCCATGGCGGGCAAGATGGCCAACGTCCTATGGTTCGAGGGCTCTTTTGTGGAGACCCTAAAGGGGTGGCAATCCGGGTGGTTTTACATCACCGAGCCACGCGATCCGAAATGGACCGCAGCCCCTGAGTTCCGATCCAGACCCCCCACGCGGCTTATGTCCTGGAAAGAGACGGGCCTGTCATGGGGTGAAGAAACAGAGGTGACCGGATTGCAAACATGCATCCAGTCCCTGGTGAACAAGCCAATCCAGCTGGTTAATGTAATCCAGGTTATGCTCGTTCGCCGGATCCTCCCGTGCCAACAATGGGATTTTAATCTGTGGGAGTTCGACCCGGCGTAGCACCAAACCCTTAGCAGGCTCTTCGACATGATGTACGAAGATGCCTGGAAGGTGCTATTCAAGGGCACCGAGGCTCCCGCATCCGCTTTCGAGGACCGCGGATACAGCTCGCAGCGTCACGCTAGCGAGGTAAGCTATCTTCACCTTTTATAGGATGTTGAGCTTTCTTCATAGTTTGACTCTATGCGGGATCTAAACTCCCTTACCTTTGACAGGCTTGGCGGGCGATATCCGGACCGATTAACTGTCCGGCTCCGCTGCCCGAAGACCCAGCCCCAG
Source organism: Triticum dicoccoides (assembly GCF_002162155.2). Lineage (NCBI taxonomy): Eukaryota > Viridiplantae > Streptophyta > Magnoliopsida > Poales > Poaceae > Triticum > Triticum dicoccoides. Next base: position 500,623,483 of record NC_041382.1, on the reverse strand, counting down.
CTCTACTAGTGAAGCTGCTGGTTCCGGCGCCTTATGTGGTGTCGGAGAAGAAGGCCAAGAAGAAGAAGACCATGGGGACTCGAAAGAGTGCCCGTAACATGGTGGTGTCGGACTCGTCATCTGATGAGTCCGAGACGCCCTCTTCCCGTGAAAATGAGGAGGAGGAAGAAGAAAACTCCCCCCCCAGCGGAGGGAGGAGAGAAGAGGAAGGCCGCCCCAACAGGGGAGGCCGAGGGGTCTAGGAAAAGGAAGACCCCTCCGCCGGACTATTCCCCCGACGCCGAAGAGGGCGAAGAGGAGTGGCCAAACAGGGCCAAGCATCCGGCGAAATCGTAAGTTCGGACATCAGAGTAACTCATGATATTCCTTTGTTGCATAGCTTTCCCTAATGTCGAACGTAATTATGCAGCCCGCCCCAGGCCGAATTCAACGAATCGTCGGGCGGCTCCCTGGACTCATTGGACGTGAACTCAGTTCTGCCCGCTGTCTCCCCCTGCACTACAGACGATGCCGAAGTGGCGTCGCGACAAGCTCCGGGGCAGGAGGAGGTGGTCCCGGAGGAGCCGCAAGGCAACCTCCCGGACTCCAGGAGTGAAGGGGATAAGGCCCCCCAGGGCTCCAAGTCCGGCTTTGTGCCGGACACCGCGCCAGAATCTTCCACAGTTCCGGACTGCGGTAGGCGAACTCCTTCCAAGAGGAGCAAGCCTTCTGAGCCGGCAGCCTCCGTCCAACCGGAGGTGCCGGACAATCTGCTGGAGGTGCTTGATGGCGCCTCCATCGACGAGGGGCACCGTACTATTATGAGTACGGTGATCTAGAAGGTTCAGTCCGCCAAGAGCGGACTGACTGAAGCTTGCGCTAGCCTTCTAACAGGCTTCGAGGTAAGTAAAAATATGTAAAAAATTACCGCATAGACAGTAGCCCCTGATGCTCTGTTTGGCGTTCGGAAAGAAAAGCCGAATAGAGGATCTATTAAATTTCACAGGAGTCTAACAAAAAGAGTCAATATGCGTATGCAGGCTTCGCTGCTATCCACCGCCGCACTGACTGCGGAGGTGGGTGTCCTGAAGCAGGACCTCGAGCGGACCGAGCAAGAGCTCAGCCTTGCCAAGCGGCAGCTCGAGGAGAAAGAAGGTAAGAAATACCTTACAGAAAAAGTGCCTATAAAAAGGCGTGATTGCAAAAAAGAAAAAATAACAGGATTGTACTGCTTATTGTAGGGGCCACGACTGAGGTGGCGACCCTTAAGCAGGCGCTGTCTGAGGCCGAAAAGAAAACGGCCACGGAGCGCACCGAGCGAGACAGACTTGGGGTTCAAGTCAGCGAGGTGCAGCAAGAGCTTCAGGATCTTATGAAAAAATATGAGAGTTTGGAGCTTGAGTCAAAGGCGCAAGCATCCGAGCTCGCGACGGCCCTTGAGACTGCCAAGTCTGCCAAGGCCGAAGCCCAAAAGGCCCTCCAAGAGTTGGACGAGATGAGGAAGATAGCAGCGGGTAAGGCATTCTTTATGCAAAGCAGAAATATAAAAGTAAGCTACTTGTTACTTACCCGAATCCGGAGCTCTCCAGGGGTATTCGCAGATCTTCCCCGCAGCGTATCCAACGCCGCCGCATTCTACCAAGCTGAAGAGGGCAGCTCGACGGAGAAGGTGTTCTGGTCTCAGTATTCTAAGGCCGGACACCCTGTGCCTTTGAGCGACCAGCTGAAACAGCTGGTCGAGCTCCACAAGGCGGCCGAACAGGCTATGAAGGGCCTCATAGTTTGGCTGTGGCCCGGAGAAGCCCTGCCTGGGAGCTATTTCGGGCTGGTGCGGCGGCTGGTGGGGGCCTGTCCGAGGCTCGAGGTCATCAAGCGCTCCGTCTGCATCGAAGGTGCCCGTAGGGCCCTTGCCCGTGCAAAGGTGCACTGGGGTAAGCTGGACGGTGAGAAGCTTGTGAAGGAAGGGCCGCCACCGGGGAAGGAGCATCGCAAGCCCGAGAACTACTACAAGGATGTTCTTGCAGGTGCCCGCCTTGTGGCGGATGAATGTACCAAGGATGTGATTTTTGAATGAACTCGCTCGTGTTTATCCTGTGCGCTGAAAACTTGTTCATATGCGCTAAGCAATGCTTATTGAATTTAAAAATTACTTTCTGTGCGGCCGTTTATCAAAAAATTGAGAGATGGCCAGTCGTCGGCTTCTGCCCCCATGCCACTAGTGCTGGGGTGTTCGGGATAAACCTGCGCGCTCTTTTTCCCATAGTTGGGTCCTTCGAGGGAGGCGCTCAGCACAACGAACCAGGCAATCGGACTATAATGCTTGAACACTCTCACTTAGCCATAGAACTCTATAATTTTAAATTTCGGCGAAGCCCCTAGTTCGGAAGACTGAGTTCGGGGCGCTATCCACGCCTTTGGCCGGACAAAGCCAGCTCCTCGCTCCAAGCGGCATAAGTCTTTAGGGACTCGAAAAACCTCTCGAACAGCGACCGGTCTCTCGCCTCATCATGATAGTCAGTTTTAGCTTTCTCCACTGAGGTGCTTAACCCAGCTGAACCGGGGCACAATCGCAGTGGTTCTCCTAGTGCTACCTTAGCCGATATAGTGGAACGTAACGCACCAAAACATAGGAGCCGGGCAAACCCAACTATTGACCCAAATCATGATTCGGAGCCGATGCATATAGTGCTATAAGTTCGGGGTGTCGCACTTGTGAAAGTGTACGGACTTCTCACACCATAATGAGGGGTACTGAAGCCCCTGGCGTGTTTGCCGTACCATGGTGTACGGGTGCAATCATGTCATTTAATAAACATATATGTGAAAAGAGGATAATGCAAAAAATAGACAAAAAGCTATGCATTGTTTATAGAGAGGCTATTTATCAAAGCCAAACGATACAAATAGTGCGATAAGCAAAAAGATATTGGACTATTGAACATGTCCTGACCGAGGGCAGGCCGCGGAATTGTATTTAAAACAGGTATACTACTCGTAACAGAGACCACCTGGGAGTTCCATAATGCGGCATGGCTTGTCTGCCTCCCTGGATCTTGCATTGTTTGTGCGGCAGTCGAATTGCCGAACAGGTCGTCCGAAGTATGGAGTCCTGAAAGTAAGAAAAAATTAAAAAAAGAATCCGGCAGCCCCTAGTACGTTTTAAGCCGTATTTTGGGCGTGTCGTTATTGTGCCCCTTCCCCTGTGCCCATGGTATTTCAAGGGCGTAGTTATGTACGCGAGGTATTGGTTTCGCTTTGTCGCGAAGGCTGGGGTTGGGGCCGCATTGCTACGCTTGCTCAGAGTGTGCCAGGCGGTCCTGCTGTGGGTTACTCCGGGCGCGCTTGGCGGTGTCTGGCTTTTTAATGGCCGGACTGGAGAATTGCCTGAGAAGGCTACTTTGTACCTCCGCTGCGAGAGCCGCCATATGCTCCTCCGTACGGAGGGAGCGTTCGGTGTTTCCGTTGACCGTAATTACTCCTCGAGGGCCTGGCATCTTGAGCTTGAGATATGTGTAGTGCGGCGCCGCATTGAACTTTGCGAATGCGGTTCGTCCGAGCAGGGTGTGATAGCCACTGTGAAACGGGACTATATCGAAGATTAAATCTTCGCTTCGGAAATTCTCCGGGGATCCGAAGACCACGTCAAGTGTTACTGAGCCTGTATAGTTGGCTTCTACACCTGGTATAACGCCTTTAAAGGTCGTTCTTGTGGGCTTAATCCTTGAGGGATCTATGCCCATTTTCCGCACTGTATCCTGATAAAGCAGGTTCAGGCTACTGCCGCCGTCCATGAGGACTCTTGTGAGATGAAATCCGTCGATGATTGGGTCGAGAACCAATGCGCGAAGCCGCCATGACGGATGCTAGTGGGATGGTCCCTTCGATCAAAAGTGATCAGGCAGGAGGCCCATTGGTTGAACCTTGGGGCGACTGGCTCTATCGCGTATACGTCCCGTAGCGCACGCTTCCGCTCCCGCTTGGGAATGTGGGTTGCGTATATCATGTTCACCGTCCGCACTTGTGGGGGAAAGCCCTTCTGTCCATTGTTGTTCGGCAGCTTGGGCTCCTCATCGTCGCTGTGCCGCCCCTTGTCTCTGTTTTCGGCCCTCAATTTGCCTGCCTGCTTGAACACCCAACAATCCCTGTTAGTGTGATTGGCTGGCCTTTCGGGGGTGCCATGTATCTGGCACAAGCGATCGAGTCCAAACTGGGCGGGCCCTGAGTATTCTTTTTGAATGGCTTTTTCTGCTGACCGCATTTATAGCCTTTGAATCCGGCATTGACTGCCGTGTCTTCATTGATGTCGCTGTTAACGCGGCGTTTTTGCTTATTCCGACGTGTCCTGCCATTTTTGTCCTTGGTATCCGAATTACCAGGGTTCTTTGATAAGTTGTTACTGCGAGCTAGCCAGCTGTCTTCTCCCGTGCAAAAGCGGGTCATGAGTGTCGTGAGGGCTACCATGGATTTCGGCTTTTCCTGTCCCAGGTGCCGGGCAAGCCACTCGTCGCGGATGTTATGCTTGAAGGCTGCTAGGGCCTCTGCGTCCGGACAGTCGACTATCTGGTTTTTCTTTGTTAGGAACTGTGTCCAGAATTGTCTAGCAAATTCCTCTGGCTGCTGAATTATGTGGCTTAAGTCATCGGCATCCGGCGGTCGCACGTAAGTGCCCTGGAAGTTGTCGAGGAATGCGGCTTCCAGGTCCTCCCAAGAACCGATTGAGTCTGCTGGCAAGCTGTTAAGCCAATTCCGGGCCGGTCCTTTAAGTTTGAGCGGGAGGTATTTGATGGCGTGTAGATCATCGCCGCGTGCCATGTGGATGTGAAGGAGATAATCCTCGATCCATACTGCCGGATCTGTTGTGCCATCGTATGATTCGATGTTTACGGGTTTGAAACCCTCTGGGATTTTATGATCCATTACTTCATTCGTGAAGCATAGCGGGTGTGCGGTGCCTCTTTACTAGGCTATATCACGACGCAGCTCGGAAGAGCTATGTCTGTTGTGTTCGGCCCGGCCGGATTTGTTGTATCCGGCGTGAAGATCATTGTCACATGCCGTAGGGCGCCTGCGTGATCCGTAGATCGATCTTGTTTGTCTTGCCTTATCCTCTAGTATGTCTCGCAGGTCGGGCACATTTTCTCATGCCTTAGTTGAGCGGTGTCGGGGCATGGCTTGGGTGGAGGGCTGAGAGGCCTCTCTGTCGCGGCCGCGAGGTGGCCAGTCTGCCATGTCATGCGCTGGTGATGTAGGTGCTTCCTCCTCTGATCGGGGTAGCGGCCTGCGCTTCGGGTAACTCTTGGAGGGGCGTTCGAGTTCATACTCTTCGGCCGCAAGGACTTCAGTCCATCTGTCAGCTAGCAAATCTTGGGCAGCTCTAAGCTGTTGCTGCTTTTTCTTGAGGCTGCTTGTCGTGGCTAAAAGCCCGCGTTTAAAACGCTCTTGTTCGGCGGGGTCTGATGGTATGACGAATTCGTCATCATCGAGGCTTGCCTCGTCTTCGGAGGGAGGCGTATAGTTATCATCCTCGACCTCTCGGTCTGCCGCTCTCTCATGAGGGTTGGCTTCTCCATCTTCCTGTGCCGAATCTTGCTGAGGTGGGTGTTCTTCGACGCTATCCGGGGTAGTATTATCTCCCGTGCCGAAATCACCGTTTTTGCTTTGGCGGGATTTAGAGCGGCGCCGCTGACGCCGGCGCTTTGGCTGTTTCTTGGGGGCGTCATCCCCCACTGTTCCATCGCCATCTCCATCTTTTGAAGTATCCACCATATATATGTCATATGACGAGGTGGCCTTCCAGCGCCCTACAGGTGCTGGTTCCTGTTTGTCTCCTACATCGTCGTCCATGCCGTCGATGTCTTCGGAGCTGAAGTCAAGCATGTCGGTTAGATCGTCGACAGTGGCTACAAAGTGGGTGGTGGGTGGGCTTTGAATTTCCTCATCGTCCGTATCCCACCCTCACTGACCGTAGTCCGGCTAGGGCTCTCCTGATAAAGAGAGAGACTTAAGAGAATTCAGGATGTTGCCAAAAGGCGAATGCTGAAAGATGTCTGCGGCGGTGAACTCCATTATCGGCGCCCAATCGGATTCGATTGGCAGGGGCGCGGGGGGTTCGGAGTCCGGGGAGGAGTCCGGATCCTCGGAGTCACGGGTCGTGCAGAGTGCGGGGCTAGTGTTCGGCTCGATCGCTTTCGGGATCGCAGCCCCTGAGGTGACGTCCAACCGCTCATCCTCGATTGGCGCAATAGGCTCCGAGTTAGGGGTCGGAACCGATGCGTGTGCGGCCTCCAGGACATTGTCCGGGGGCAGAGCTAGATCATGCCCCTCGAGATAGTGCGGCGCGCTTGGCCGTGGCTCGAGCCCGTCGAAGATCAAGTCTCCGCGGATGTCAGCCGTGTAGTTTAAGCTTCCAAACCTGACTGGATGGCCAAGGGCGTAGCTTTCGATCTGCTCCAAGTGGCCGAGCGAATTGGCCCACAGAGCGAAGCCGCCGAAGACGAAGATCCGTCCGGGGAGCAAAGTCTCACCCTGGACCGCATCGTTGTTGATGATCAAAGGAGCCATCGGGCCTAAAGGCGACGACACAGAGGAACCCTCAATGAAAGCACCAATGTCGGTGTCAAAACCGGCGGATCTCGGGTAGTGGGTCCCGAACTGTGCGTCTAGGCCGGATGGTAACAGGAGGCAGGGAACACGATGTTTTACCCAGGCTCGGGCCCTCTTGATGGAGGTAAAACCCTACGTCCTGCTTGATTAATATTGATGATATGGGTAGTACAAGAGTAGATCTACCACGAGATCAAGGAGGCTAAACCCTAGAAGCTAGCCTATGGTATGATTGTTGTATATGGGATTGATTGCCTATGGACTACAACCCTCCGGTTTATATAGACACCGGATAGGGTTAGGGTTACATAGAGTCGGTTACAATGGTAGGAGATCTTGAATATCCGCATCGCCAAGCTTGCCTTCCACGCCAAGGAAAGTCCCATCCGGACACGGGACGAAGTCTTCAATCTTGTATCTTCATAGTCCAGGAGTCCGGCTGAAGGTATAGTTCGGCTACCCGAACACCCCCTAATCCAGGACTCCCTCAGTTCCCTTACAACGGACGCCGGGTTGTTGGGTAGAGGAGTTACCCTCGGTAGTCTGGAGTATCAACACCACTCCTAACAGGTCCACGGGTTATACACCTTTCTTCATGGTTTATGGAGCGGAAGCGGTGCTGCCTAGTGACATCCGTCATGACTTGCCTCATGTGGCGGCTTATGTTGAAGCTAATAACGAACAAGCCAGACATGATGCACTTGACTTGTTAGATGAAGAGAGAGACTTAGCAGCGGCTCGATCAACAATTTATCAACAGGACCTGCGCCGTTATCACGGCCGCCGGGTTAAGTCCAGGACTTTTCAAGAAGGTGACCTGGTACTTCGGCTCATCCAGGATCTGTCAAATGCACACAAGTTATCCCCGCCTTGGGAAGGACCCTTTGTGGTCAGCAAGGACTTAAACAACGGGTCATATTACCTCATTGATGTTCGAGAGCACAAAGACTCACGTAAGTCGGAGGAGGAAACCCGCCGGCCGTGGAACATTGCTCAACTTCGGCCATACTACACCTGAGCCACCGGCTCTCGTCATGTACATACTTTGACATTGTATATACTATGATAAGTAATAAAGCAGGACCTCTGTCTTTTTTACTTTTCAAAGATTATATATCTTTACTCTCTTTTACTATTTAAATGACTATTAAGGAGCTGATCATATGTGAATCAAGTCTAACCTTTTTGGTCCGGCTTATGATCGTATTCGAATCTAGCTGTAAACCTCATGATCATTTGAGGGCTTCTTGTTCAAACATAGGTCGTATTCAAACCAAAGAGAACATAGCTGTCATAACCCTCTTGATCGGCTCAAAGCCAAACTCACTAGGGGGCTTCTTGATCGTATCTGAATCATAGCTTAACCCCTTTTGGGTCTGACTTGGATCGTATTCGAATCAGGGTCGTTAAAAATCTCTCAAGGTCATTTAGGGGCTTCCTGTTCAAACATAGGTCGTATTTGAACCAAAGAGAACATAGTTGTCGGTACCATCTTGATCGGCGCAACGCCAAAGCCACTGGGGGCTATATGGTCGTATTCGAATCTTAGCTTAACCCCTTTGGTCCGGTTTACTGATCGTATTCGAATTAGAAACCCCAAACCTTTGGTTACAAGGTTAATTTATATCGTTTGCCACCTGTTATTTGTCTTATTGGTCTTTTATTGTCTCAAATTTAAACAATAAGCACGGTCTTTTTCACCAGCTTGACTATTTGACAATAAACCGCCAAGGCATGATAGTCATCAGGCGTACAGAAGCATTGACTTCTCAAAAGGACTGGATCATCAACCTCATCACCCGGGTCATATAAACCGGTGGTCCAGAGGTAAAAAATACAGGTATGACTGTTATTTATGAATAGTTGTTTCTGTGTTAATCAAAGGTTGTTTCAACCTTGTTTATTTTCGCATCTGTTTCTGTTTCTTCTACTATGATAAACCATTGGTTATATACCGGGTGTTTTGACCCATTCGGTGCTAAACTGCCAAACCATTTTTTTCCTTTTCTACAGGAACAGAGCCGAAATATTATAGAGATAACCATAAATGTGACGCATATATTGACATCAGGAAGCAAAGAGTCACACACGACATCTGATGCACGATGGCATAGGCAAAATATGCGGTTGTTTCAAGCTAAATCTATTACAAGGCTCTAAAGAGCCCACGAAGATGGTTCTCACTCTTCCCTCGCCGGTTCACCTCCTTCTGCTGATTGGAAGCTGGGTTTTGACCAGTCAAAACCGTTCAAGACAATGAATTCTGCTTCTTCATCAATCAGGCCAGCCGGGTCAACTTCCAAAGCAAATGTATGTTGACGAACCGACAGGATTAGATCTGTCACCTTGTAAGAGGAAGTTGCCATCTTCTTATTCTCCAAATCAAAACCCGGCTGATATTTTTCAATATTGGTTTCATCTCCAAGGATGGCAGCCTGAGGTCAAACTACCCTCACACAAGCAACGAAGTCATCCTGCTCAAATAGAGACTCATCTTCCTTCACAGTAGGGTGCCCCCTGGCTACATCCGCTGGGTCTAGATCTGGCACCCAGGATTTGGAGCGGCTTAGGGCAGTCAAGGCTCTGGCTCTGGCACATGATCGTTTGACTTCTTGGAACCTGGCGGGTAACATTGACAATTTTTTAAGACATCACTGAGCCGGTTGGGTCCTTGATTGGCAGGAGAGATGGCAGCAAGTGCTCGTTGAGCGCCAATGTACAACTGCTCCACTAAAGTATAGACCGCCTTTAGTTTAGTCACATTATCTTGGCTCAGATTCTTGCTTCGCGGGCCTGCGCATATTTTGTAAACAAGGGGTCAGCTGGCGGTTTATATTCCGGGTCAAAAGAAGGTATAAAAGATCAATACAAATGGCTTACCAAAGATGGCGGAAACCATTTGAGACACCTGGTTCTTTAAACCGATCAGCTTCGTGGTAACTTCCTCAAGAGCCGCTTCAGCTTTTTCGGCGTGTTGTGTCAGCAGTGTCTTTTCTTCAGCCGATGATTTCTTTTTGGCAGTCAAGCTGGTTTTCAGTTTTTCTGTCTCAGCAAGACTTAATTGAAGTTTAGAATCAACAGACTTGATTTCTGCCTCTTGATCCGCCAGCCGGGTCTTGGCGTCAGTTAATTGGGAACCCAATTCAGATAAGGCGTTCTACAAAACATACACAGGTGTGTCAAGGTTTAAACTAAAAGTTCAAGATTCAAGTCTCAAGCACTTGACACTTGGGGGATAATGTATGCCAAAACAATTTCTTATGACTCTAATATATTTCAAGTCCCAAGTACCTTACAAAGTAACAACACTTGGCACTTGGGGGCTAATGCATGATATTCAGAAAGTCTCTCAAGATTAAGCCGGATTACAATATTTGTTGGGTTCGGCACAAGACAGTTATGAAAATAAGTACTGGCTCATTTATGATCAAGTGAACGGGCCCTTGGGGACTACAGGTGAAGTTTATACTACTTTATTGGACTTCAGAAAAAACTAAAGGTAAAGCTTTAGCCTATATCATAAGTCTACAGATCATTCAGGTTTTGTCATAATCTAAAGACTTGGGGGCTGGCAGAATATAAGTAAGCCGGAAGAGCATACCTCATACTTCAGTTGCAATTGCTTGACCATCTCGATCTCCGAGTCACGGCTGGAGTGCACATGACTGAGATAGCCAGATAGCAAATCATTGACATTGAGATGGGTGTAATGGGAGACATCAAACCGCACCTTCTGCTTCTTCAAGGCTTCTTGTTTGGCAGTGTGTCGAGCTAATACGGTGGGGTTCCCTGGCTCAACAAACCGGCTACCAATAATCAAGACATCAGTGTCAGAAGTTGTCGGTGGGTTAGCTGAACTGGATGGTTCAGTTATAGCCGGGTTGAGAGTGGTCTCATCAGCTGACGGTTCAGGAGGGTCCGATTGAGCCGTCACAGCCGGATCTTCTGGTGCTTCAGTTTGAGGGGGAGAAGTTGGCATAGCCAGTTCAGGTGCAAGAACTGACGGGTCTTCCACCGGTTTAACCACTTTGGCCTTCTTGGATTTTGTTTGGCCACTAAGGAAGATTTTATAAGACAATTAGTGCAACGGTGCAATTTTTAAAGACATAGCGGAAAGATGATTTTTTCCTTACCCAGGGGCAGTCTTGAAGGCCGGAAATTGTATTTGAGATGAGTAGCCAGAAGAGCGAGAAACCTCCTTCAAAGGCCAAATAACGTCAGTAACACAAGAGAATAGATTCATTAATGAAAGCCAAAGAGGAATATAAAAGAGACCTCATTTTGGCGTTTTTGAGGAGTTTGTTGTACAACAGAAGGCGGCCCATCATCGTTCCGGGCTTGACGATGGCTCTCGTGTTGCTGTTTTTTCAAAAGAAAATGAGGGTCCAAATAAGCCAAAGGGTGCGAAAACCTTACTTTCCGGGTTACCCGTCGAAGTTTCTATCTCGGCAAATGGTCTGAGTCGGAGGAAATAATTACCTCTTCTTCTCCGGCCTAACTGGCCCCCGTGTCATCCTGGCAATAATCAGTGTCAATAAGGTTATTAAAAAACTGGCCAAGGGAGTCAAGGGCTACCTCCGACTCAGAAGTATCATCGTCAAGCTTTAACAGGTCCCTAGCGGTGCTCTTCTTCTTCTTAGACCTCCGGGTCGTCTTCTTGGCGGTCATGGCGGCGGCTCTAGACTTCTTGGCGGCTTCGTGGTCATACTTGGCTTTCAAGAAATCAGATTTGGCATGTAAATAAATAAACAAGATGAAAGGTCATACATGTATTTAAAAAGGCTGAGGAAAATACAAAGAGAAAGAGGTCAGAGGTTCTTTACCTCTAGCACCGGGTTAAGTTTGCAGAAGGGGTTTAACCTGACCTTACTGCAGTCTTCATATTTGCCGTTCACCAGAAGGGTCGACATTGAAACAATATCTTCTTTAGTTAATTGAACGGAGTTGTGACAAAGAGAGTCATTTGGGCCTCCACCATATTCATACATCAATTTGGATCAGCAGCTTAGAGCGATGACCCGCCATGAGACCTAGCAACGGGTCAAGTCAACTCCGGTTAAGCCATTCTCCAATAAAGCGTTAATCCTTTTAATTGATGGAATAAGCTTCTTGTGTTCGGCAGCAGTGAGTTTGTCAGGGAGCACAAACTTGGAATCCAGACGCTCCGCGCGGTAACCCGACAGTGGTTTCTCGTTGGCTGGTGAAGTGTCTTGACAAAAGAACCAGGTCTGATTCCAGTCTTTGGGATGACTCAGCAAGACTATGAGGGGGAAGACGGCGCCTTGTCGGCGCTGAATCGAGATGCCTCCAAGTTCCAAGCTAGGTCCATTGGTGCACTCGTTCTGGCGGTTCAGATAAAAATACTCTCTAAAGAGTTCCACAGTCGGTTCTTTCTTAAGGTACACCTCACAGAGAACTTGGAAATTGCAGATATTGGATATGGAATTGGGCCCGAGATCTTGAGGGTAAAGTTTGAAAAAATGGAGAACATCTCTGAAGAACTTTGAGCCGGGCGGCGAAAAGCCATGATTCATGTGGTCAGAAAAGACAATGACTTCACCATCTTTTGGATTGGGTTGTTCCTCGTCCGAGTCAGGTGCACTATAAGACATAATATTCTTACCTGGCAAAAATCCTATGGAGAAGAAGTCCTTCAAATTATCCTTAGTTACTGTTGAAGGAACCCAGTTGCAGACAGTCAGTGCTTTTGACGGCATGATGTTCAAAAGACGAACTGAAAAGAAAGTAACATGCCGGTTCAATTCAATGATAATGGTGAAGTTAAGTGATGATGGTACAAAGGAGTAACGGCGGCTTAAGTAAGGGCTAATGTCATATAAGGAAAAGTAAGCCGGTGCAGTAAGCCACCATGACTACAGATATTTGAGAAAACCAGATTCGGCTAAGTGTTGGGACAAACAAGTTTCCTAATTGCTTGATATTATTCTAGATCAAATGGCTATTCAAAATGGAAAATATTCTAGACCTAAAAGTCTAGCGCAGATGAGTTCGTGAGTCCTAATGAGGCCTTTATACTGGGAAAAGGGATCTACTAGTATCAAGAGTAGGAACAAAACAGCTATCGCACAAGTATATATCTCTTTTTGGATAAACAAGAGGCTGCAGTGGAAGAACTACAAAGAAACTGTGATGAACTACGAAGAACACGCAGAAACCTACAAAGCCCTAATGCAGATGTGAGGAGCAAGAAGGGAAACGCTTACAGCCACAAATCTTCCGCGGAGAGTTGCCGCCGTTCTCTGGACCGATTCCAGTTGATGCAGCGGCCAAAGTCCACGGAGACGAGGTGCTCTCTGACGACGGCGGAGCTCGAGGAGCAGCGGGGGTTGCGAGAGGTAGAATACGAAGAAGAGAGAAGAATGAGAAAGACCAGGGCGTGCCTATTTATAAGAGGATAAGCGAACAGGCGGGCGCGAAAATCAGGAAGACCCGAATAATGATTATCCAACTAAACGAATGCCTCGATTCTTGGAAGGCATTAAAGGATAAAGATCCGTTGAGAGATGACGTCATAATAGTTTTTCGTGTTTTCAAGAAATGATGTCATGGTGGGTTACAAAAATTTCTGCGAAGAGAGGAAGATGGATTTCGTCTAAGTATTGAAGATTGACAAAGAACAAAGTTCAAAGTCAACCTGGGGCCTAATGTTGGGGATATAGCTACCAGGTATGACCCGCCCAGGAGGGGCCGGGTCAGCCCCAATGGCGGGTCACAAAGGAAGCCCAGTAACATTCAAGGCGATAGTTTATTAAGGCTTATAGAAAGCCTAAGCATAGAAGCGGCTTAAGGCCCAATATTGTAAACTGCCGTATGTAAGGAAAGACTTGTAAAGAAAGGCATATAAAAGAAGTCACCGAGCCGGACACGTTTTATGAGCTGGCCGGGACTCTATAGGCTGCCAGGCGTCAACCCGTGTATATAAGGGGACGACCCAACGTCGGCTTAGGGCAAGAAACAAGAGATCGATAACCAAGACGGCGGATTAGCCTCTTGGTGATCGAAACCCCAGCAATTCCAACACAACTAGATGTAGGCTTTTACCTTCATCGTAAGGGGCCGAACTAGTATAAAACCTCTCGTGTCCTTTGTCCCGATTAACCCCTTTAAGCTTCCTAGTTGCGATGTCCCTACGACTAAGTCCTTTTGCTAGGACATCTCCCGTGACAATTCCACGACAAAGAGGTAGCCGTCCAATGTCCAGTGAATGGCGGGTCTTGGCCTTGCTCCTCGTCGGCATCGTCGTCCATACCGTCGATGTCTTCGGAGCCATAGTCAAGCACGTCGGTTAAGTCATTGACGGTGGCTATGAAGTGGGTGGCGGGTGGGAAGCAAAATTCCTCATCATCCATCTCTAGCTCGAACCAGACATAGTTCGGCTGTGAGTCCTCCAAGGACAAATTCTTTAAAGATTTTAGCATGTCGCCCAAAGGCGAGTGCTGGAAAACGTCAGCGGCACTGAACTCGAAGATCGATACCCGATCTAGTTCGGTGTCCGCGGGCGTACACAGTCCGGCACTTATAGCCGGAGACAAGTATGAAGTTCCGTTAAAGCGAATATTGCAGGGCGACGAGTCCATGTGCGGCTCCGACGCCGCGGACTGTGCGGCCTCGGTTGGCTCGATCTGCTTCGGCTCTAAGGTCATTGCAGCCACAGGAACCATCTCCTGGGTGTGATCCGATGACAGATTTAAGTCACGTTCATCAGGATGAGGGGGAGTGATCGCCGCGGGTTCAAATCCCTCAAAGGTCAAGTCTTTATGGATATCCACGACGTAGTTCAAGCTTCCGAATCTGACCTGATGGCCAGGGGCGTAGTTGTCGATCTACTCTAGATGGCCAAGAGAGTTGGCCCGCAGTACGAAGCCACCGAATACGAAGATCTGTCCAGGGAGGAAGGTTCCTCTTTGGACAGCGTCATTATTGACGATTGAAGGGGGCATCAAACCTTTTGTCGACGGCACAGTGGAACTCTCAATGAAAGCACCAATGTCGGTGTCAAAACCGGCGGATCTCGGGTAGGGGGTCCCGAACTATGCGTCTAGGATCGATGGTAACAGGAGACGGGGGACACGATGTTTACCCAGGTTTGAGCCCTCTCTATGGAGGTAATACCCTACTTCCCGCTTGATTGATCTTGATGAATATGAGTATTACAAGAGTTGATCTACCACGAGATCGTAATGGCTAAACCCTAGAAGTCTAGCCTATGTGGGTATGGTGATGAGTATATGTGGCGTTCTTTCCGGACTATCCCCTTCGGTTTATATAGACACCAAGGGGATCCAGGGTTTACATGGAGTCGGTTACATAAGAAGGAATCTTCAGTCGCCAAGCTTGCCTTCCATGCCAAGTAGAGTCCAATCCAGACACGGTGCAGTCTTCGGCCTTCATGTCTTCACAGCCCATCAGTCCGACCCATGGATAACAGGCCGGACGCCGGAGGACCCCTTAGTCCCGAACTCCCTCAGTGGGTAAACAAATTACTGTTGGGCAATTGATAGAAGATCAAATAATTATGACGATATCCAAGGCAATGATCATGAATATAGGCATCATATCCAAGATTAGTAGACCGGAACGATCTGCATCTACTACTATTACTCCACACATCGACCGCTATCCAGCATGCATCTAGTGTATTAAGTTCATGGAGAAACAGAGTAATGCAATAAGAACGATGACATGATGTAGACAAGATCTATTCATGTAGGAATAGACCCCATCTTTTTATCCTTAATAGCAATGATACATACGTGCCTCGCTACCCCTTATGTCACTTGGTGAGGACACTACAAGATCGAACCCATCACAAAGCACATCTTCCCATTGCAAGAAAAATGGATCTAGTCGGCCCAACTAAACCAAAGATTCAGAGAAGAAATACGAGGCTATAAATAATCGTGCATATAAGAGATCAAAGAAAACTCAAATAATATTCATGGATATAGATCTAATCATAAACTCGAAATTCATCGGATCCCAACAAACACACTGCAAAAAGTCATTACATCAAATAGATCTCCAAGTACAATGAGGAGAACATTGTATTGAGCATGAAAAAGAGAGAAGAAGCCATCAGCTACTGCCTACGGATACGTAGGTCTATGGTGAACTACTCACGCATCATCGGAGGAGCACCAATGAGGATGATGAACCCCCTCTATGATCGTGTTCCCCTCCGGCAGAGTGTCGGAAGGGCTCTAGATTGGATCTTGTGGTTCTGGAACTTGCGGTGGCTGGAATTGTGTTTCGTTCACTCCCCCAGGGTTTCTGGAATATTTGGGTATTTATAGAGATGAGAGGAGGTGGAGGAGGGCCCACCCATCAGGGCGCCTAGGGGCATCTGGCGCGCCCTGGTGTCTTTTGGGCCCCATGGGCCTCCCCTCTGGTGCTTCCATGGCTCCCAAGTTGTCTTATGGTCCAAAAAAATCGCAAAAAGTTTTGCTGCATTTGGGCTCTGTTTGGTACTAATATTCTGTGAAGTAAAAAATAATTAAAAACAACAACTAGCACTAGGCACTATATCAATAGGTTAGTCCCAGAAAATGATATAAAGTTGCTATAAAATGATTGTAAAACATCCACTACTAGGAAAAGGGCTATAGATGGAATTGACACTAATGGTGCACCAGACATGTGGTGCGCCATTACTATATACTAATGGCGCACCATGTGTTGGTGCGCCATTAGTGTGCAAATACTAATGGCGCACCACATCCACGGTGCGCTATTAGTAATTTTTTTTTAATTTTTTCAAAACTACTAATGGCGCACCACATCCACGGTGCGCCATTAGTAAAAAAAATTTCTAATTTTTTCAAAACTACTAATGGCGCACCGTGGGAGTGGTGCGCCATTAGTAACTTGGCCCAAACATTCGCCCGAATGCA
>NC_041382.1:500606229-500606841 GCF_002162155.2 Triticum dicoccoides | reverse complement strand
AAATGATAGAAATGTCAAAAAAATAAAAGAAAATAAGATTCCCATGTGATATGTGGTCTAGTTGTTAGCAAATTTTACAAACATGAATTTTCAACTTTTTTGCAAAATCTCTCGAGAATTTGTAAAAATGGGCATAACTTTTGCGTACGAACTCGGATGAAAAAGTTTTTTATATGAAAAATCATCTACTCGAAAAGTTACATCCGAATTTAACGGGGGGATCCCCGTTAAACATTTTCAAAATCCTCAAAAACCTAACAGAAAAAAGATATGTGGCTTTTAAGATCTGGAGAGGCAAAAAAATTCAAAAAAAAATTCAAATTTACTAATGGCGCACCTGCCCATGGTGCGCCATTAGTATCTTCCCGCCTTCAAAATTCAAAATAAATAAATAAATAAAAATTAGTAATGGCGCACCTGCCCACGGTGTGCCAATACTATGCCGTATATATGGCTGGGCGTGGTCCTCTCCTCCTTACCTCTTCATTCTTCTCCTCCACTCCACCTCTCCTCCACTCCATCTCCTCCTCTCCTCCACTCCATCTTCCCTTCTCTCCTCCACCATACTACCCTCCTCCTCTCCGGCGACCTCCTCCTCCTCCTCCTCTCCGG